>NC_041343.1:15555848-15857348 GCF_004354835.1 Perca flavescens
ACAGTGTTATTACTCACAGCACACACTGTTGTAAAACATGATATCCCTACATCTGGTGCAAAATATTATCAAAATATGAATATTATCTTTGATAAACTGGGTGCAAATAGTAAAAGCTGATGTAGAAACATGCATATTTGTGCCCACTGCCACACATTTTTGCACATATTTGTGTGTGTTCTTTGTGTGGCTATCTGTCAGTACAGACATTTCCTTAAATCAGTCCTGGATATTTAAACAATGTCATCACTGTATTTCCTATCATGTGCTGTGATCATCAGATGTCTGTCTCAGTGTGTTTTTGTTTGTGTATCTTCGAATGTGCCCTTTCACTGTTCAATAAAAAAGTCCCATTGTGTTACAACAGCACGCCTAGTTCCGTCATGCTTCAGGGGAGAAGGCAAGACAGGGCGAATCAGAGGTGGTATGTTCATAGGCAGGGGGAGGGCGTCACTGGAACTACATAAGTCAATAAAAGGAATTGTCAGTAAACAGTTCATGTTGCTGTGGTTGTCACATGCTGATGAAAGGCTAAAATCAGCAGATGTATAAGAAAAAAAAGACAGGTTGGATTTAAAAACATCAGTTTGAGCCAAATGTGTGCTTGATTTTGATCCAGTTGACACATTCATTTAGAACAAGAGCTGCTTTTCATCCTAAGGTCATACGAGAAATGGCTATTGTGTTAAAGGGCTGCAGTGGAGTACTTTTGCCTGCTGCAGTATGTTGCCAAAGCAGCATGTACCCGCAGTATTATCTGTGTATGTGTGCCTTCTAGGGAGGGAAAGCAAGGGGAGGGGTGCAGATGTAGATGGACAGAGAGAGCAAAAAATGAAGAAGAGAGCGTGAATAAAGGGGCAGACGGGGGGGATACAAAATAAGGGAATGCATGACAGGAAGCAGACAAAGACATTAAGGTCGAGAACGAGAGGGGTATACAGCTAGAGGAAAGAGACAGACAGTGAGGCAGAGAGAAAAGTATGAAGAGGAGGAAGACGGGAGCCTGTGTTGCAGAGGAGCCTTTCACACCCATTTCAGAATGCAGTTAGTGCTTGCTTGCTTTGTCCGATGCACCTACTGTCTACTGTCATGTGCTTGAGCATGAGTTTTTCCCACCTGTGTTGTGCCAAGCATGCTAACACAGCTTGAACCTGCTTCATCAATGAAATATCGTAGTGACTTGCGCAGACAAAAAGTGAAAGCTAGCGATTGTAGATGTTAAAGTCAAACAGCAGCATCATTCTAACCCTCACAGTGAGAGAGAACATAGCGCATGGCTGTGCCTGCCTGCTGTCTGTTCTGGTGAAGGCAGACTTTGGGAAACCATCACTCAGCTCCACCACATGGCGAATACAGGCCACCACAAGCTCAGCAGCTCACACAGACTCCTGCACTGTACCACTCACAGATTTGACTTATTGTGTTTGTGTGCGGTGGAGCGTGGAAGTGCTATTGATTAATATTTTATTTTTTTCCTTATCTCATCATTTTACATTACATTTTAGAGGTACTTTGAGTTGGTAATATGCACAGCATCATGGTGTGAAAATTGCCTTGGGCAGGGCAAAAAAAAACCATGGTGTTCAAGGCTGAACCTAAACTGAAAGTGAACCCCTCATGCATTTTAAAGCACGCAGTACATTTTGGCTTCATGCCAGCCATGCAGTTTGCCAATAACATTGAATGATTGGACCTGTGTGGGGATTTTACTTGTGTCTGTTTGTTTGACCAGCAGAAGAGAAACACACACTGTCAGCTGTTTGAGTTCCAGTTACTGTGCAATTTACTCAGTGAAGATGGTTGGATGTTCTGCTGAGTTAAACGTTGCTTGTTATCAATGTTTCAGCCTTAAGACTCATTCTAATACTCTCTCCTTCTCCATGGCTGCATTTAAGCTGTTTTTGAAACATTATATCAATCAGCGGAGACATTTTTACATTATTTTTTAAATCCACAAAACTTTCCTCTCCGTTTAATTGCTTGTATTTTGTATTTCAGCTTTGTGACAGTATGCATAAGAGTCTACAGCATGTGCGTGAGTGTGTGTCTCCTGGTGGTCTGGAATATCATGTGTCCTTTTAGCAGTTTCTGTAACAATTGCTGCCTTTTTCCAGAGTGGTGTTTCCAGCATTATACCCAACCCCCCAGTGTAGAGGACCAGAGACCATTTGTTGTCCATTTGGTCTGACCTCTACCCTGTAATCAGTCTGGCATGGTAAGACCTACTGGCCTTCTGCAGCATGGTGTAGTATATCATTGACTGTTTTCAATAAGGCCAGAATGAAGGAGCAACACCAGTCAAAGTTTGCTTGGCTCCACGTGGCTTCAGATTAAGGCCTCCCATTATCCTACAGGCTGCTGTGTTGTGATAAGCGCTTGTGAGGCAGCCATGTGTCTGTATGCTGCAGGTCACATCCTTGGGGGGTGCTGTGCGCAGCTCCACTGAGAGAGTGTGTGAGCGTCCAGGAATGTGTTGATGGAAATCACAGCTGAACATATGATTGCTCCAACCTCAGCAGTCATGCTGGGGCCCACCAGCAACAATGATGCGCATGCATGCACGCAGGCCCACACACACACACACACACACACACATATATACATGCACACATGTACACACACCTTGACATGTTTCGCTCCCCATCATGAAGCCAAAGCTGTCACAAAACCAATGGTTAACTAACTTAAAATGACACAACAGAGGACAAAACAACTCTCTAGCATCTCAGCAGCATTGTGGTGTGCTCATTTTGTTGAGCTATAGACTTTACAAGGTGTTGCAACCCGGTCACACATACCATGATTTGATCTTTGTTAAATCTGACTTCAAACTACTGCAGGAAGCTGAATTCACTACCTCATGTACAATGCATTGAATATGATTCAGCTAAAGAAAATACTGATTTCTCAATTTAATAGTTTTTGTTGATGCTTACCTTAAAAGAATTAAAGGATGGTTCTGATTGGAAGTGATTTGGCCAGACAACCAGACCAGCAAGAGAAAAACTGAAAGTGATAAAGAATAAGAACATTTTACACTTTTAGTAACCAGTAAACTCATTGAAATGTTATGTAAAGCAGATGTGTTATACTTAAATGTATACACGTAAAATAGAGACCACACCTGGTGTCGTAAAGATCTTCTCCTTTTGCATAGCTGCAAAATAGTATAGTCCCCGTTGAAACCTTTATATTATATATCATAATAAATATATATATATATACATACATACATACATACATACATACATACATACATACATACATACAATTACATAATATCATGGATAAATACCTGAATCTACCTTTATCTAGGGATAGTAACACAAATAACAAAGGCAACTATATTGTGCCCAATGCAGAAAAAAAAGTAATGTCCACAGGAGGAAATCCTGTATTACCAACTGTATTACTTAGTTAGCGTTACTGGGAGGTCATATAGTTGCAATGAATGTTTTGCCCAGACAGAAAATCATTCATTTACAATTAGAGAATATGTTACCGATGCATCGTTGCGTTTTAAGTGGTGCATACGGTAACTTAGCCTACTTTGGATCATGAGTTAAACTGGGTATCACTGTCACTGTGTCACGAGCCAAAGCATAAGCAAGTTACTTTGTTGTAGCAACCAACGTAATAATAACTTAGATTTATACAGCGCCTTTCATGAAACCCAAGGATGCTTTACACAAGTACAATTTGATAAAAAGAAAATAATAGGCTAACACAAACACGGACTGAAAATAAATAATAACTTTGCGCTAAATGGAAGGGGGCTGTGATCTCATGTAGGCTACTGACGTACGACCATGTCTCCCATTGTAAAGTTATTTTATGAATGAAATAGACATACTACATAACTATCTAGGAGAAAGAGGGACAATTCAGGGGCGGTTTTGAATCTTTTACAATCCCGTAATTGTCTCCATCTGTTGAAAGCCCGACTGAGGTTGACTTGTCTGTCACTTTCCCTTTTAGCTTTAAGTTGTTCTTCGTTTAATTTCCTTTTTTTCTGTGATGGCCCTGTATTAGCCATAACTACAACAGATAACTTCTAAAATAAAATTAAAATACAGTAAGGCCTATATAAAGATATCTCCTTCTACCTTTTACCTGGCTGAATACCCACTAACACAGGCTTTTCTGGTGTTAACACTGAAATCTGTGACCCATCAGAATGTGTGACTGTAGAGCCGGTCTGCCTGCCGTAAATCATTTTGTGACTTTGAGGGAAAAATGGCATTAAAAAAACTATAAAAAATTGTGTTCCTTTTACCGTTAGTCTCGTTTGCTGTTACAGGTCATTTATGATCATCAGATGGAAAATGACACAGTTTCAGAAACATGTAAAAGTTCCCCATAGCTTCTTTATCCAGTGAAATCATGGTTAATGTCCTGTGGTTGGGTTCATTCCTCATACCTGCTGGAAAACGTCGGTGACACACAAGAGAAAAAGTATCAACTGATGCTATGTCTAGCTTTGACTCATGTTTTGTACAGTATGATTCAATAACCTTTTAGACTTGTAACGGAAAGACATTATTTGTCGGGGTTTCTTAATTAATAGTAACTGTTAGAGAGCACATCTAACACAAAAACTCCCACAGCTTTTTTTTCTGTTTTTTTCCCAGTTATTGGTCTCTGTCTTACGTAAGTGAAGCATTACAGTAAGTACTACTTTGAACTAGATAAACAACAACTTCCTTCGTTCCTTCTATGTCTCCATTTAGTCAGCATAGTAAAAACAAACCATACTCACTCTACTACGCAAGCAACAAGATAAACTCATCTCTAGTGACGCTAAAGGATGTTAGTTGTGGTCGTGGCTGAATGTGGAGTATCTGTACGCCAGTCAATTCTATTGATTGGTGTGGGTAAGCAGCAGCAGCAGCAGCCATGTCTGAGAGGAACAGGCCTTCACATCTGCCAAGTGTTCTGTATTTACAGGCCGCTGGAGAACAGCTTGTCAAGTTCTGTGGATCAAGCTGCTGTGCTATTAGTCATGCCCACTTTTTCAAAATGATCCTCAGTCCTGGGGTCTGGAGAGGCATTCCTCTGAGGTGGCCGTTCGATTGCACCTGAATCTTAGGTCTTGACAGTTGGCAGGTTTGACCACAAAATCAGGATCAGGTTTATGCTCTGTGAAGCAAATAGGATGTTATAATCTAAAAGAAATGCACAGCACAATATAGGGGTGGGGAAGAAAATCGAAAATCGTATGCATCTTTGATTTGATGATTGTTTTTGCAACGATTGTTAAAATTGACTTTTCTCTACAATCAATATTTTTTATTTATTTTTAACCAATGATTTGCCTAAATATTTTCTGTTCATATGGTACCGCTGACGGTGACTACATCATATCCGTTTCCAGCAAAACAGACCGAAAGCAGAAAATGCAGAAAATCCAGTTTATTTACGTCTTTACAAATGAAATAAATGTCAGACTGACGGACATGTGATGTCTTCTTAGAGAACAATTAGTTTTTAGAAATGTCTCATGTTATATTGTCTCAATAGTGTATCATTCAACTTTTCTTTTTGTTAAACAAGGAAAGAAAATCGCAATACTCAATACTATTGAATCGCAATAAATTAAAATCGCAATAAGAATTGAATCGGCATCCATGTATTGTGATCGAATCGAGATAAAAGCATGTCGTCCCAGCCCTAGCATGAAACAAACTGTTGCTAGCATGGACAGTGCGTTTTTGAAATGCTGTTGAATGTTTGACATTTAAAGTTACCAATACAAGGAATTGATCCTGATCTTGGCTGTTGGAAGCAAAACAACAAATGATGTGAACAAGTTTCAGTAACCTTCGTTACCACAAAGTCCTCAGTTCTGCATGGTGTAAATCTGAATTAATTTTGCTCCAGCTCACAAGTGTTAAAGTGTAAAGAAACTGTTTATGTTCACACCAGCTTTCCACAGCACAAACAAGAAAATGAAGAAGTTGAAAATAACTTTGACATGAAGGTCAAAATGTAATATCTAAGCAAAACAGTGACCACACAAAACCAACATTTTAAAATCCAATCAATTTATTATTGTCACAGTCCAAGCTAAAATGTCATCAGCTGCAATGAGAAAGTTTGTTATCCTTTCCGACATCCCATCTTACCTCACGGCAGCTGGAGTGTGTCAGAGTTAAGACCTTGTTTTGATCTTCACCCACAATAATGTTTAGTTCTTGAGGCAGTCACAAAATCGTCACTTCGCCATGCTGTGTTTTCTTTTTGTTTAATGTTAGGGCCTTTCTGTATTAGTGGGCAGCATCCGGTACAGTCAGAAGATCCACAGTAGATGGAAGAGTTTATGTCACGAGCGGATGAACACCCACAGCATCGTAAGCAATCATCGTGCATCATTACTGAGCCATCTGGATGTTATGTGATGTTACAAATGGGTTCAGTGTATACATACAGTGCAGGACTGAGGAGTACTATATACAGGACATTATATTTATAACATTTTGTAAACCCTTTTTCAAATCTCAGCTCAGTTTTTAGATGTGTTTCTGTGTTTTCTGACCCAGCAACAAGAGCATAGTTTACGGAGCCCTCAACAACTACCTCAAATTAATGTGGTAGTAGATAGGTAATGTTAGGTGGTTGACACTTTTTGACGGATGCTATACATGGAATGAGTTATTGGCTTTGTACATATGTGCTAATGTGCTAGAGAAGAAGCAGCTTCTGAATCGTATCATTATCAGAATCAGAGAAAAAAATAAAAGATCTTAAATGAAAAAAAGTTTCTCAAAGTGTCATTATATTTAGCTTGCTCTCTAAATTCACTTTAATCATTCACTTTAATCCCGTCAATCCCACGCGAGAAGTGGGCACCCTCAATCAAGTCTTTGCAAAAACAACTAAGTTATTAAAAATCAAAACCCAGCTCATTTTGTAGGATATCCATTAATCTCGCCGTGTTATGTGGGACAGTTAAGCCCTCAGTGTGAATGAGTGAGGATATTGTTATGTGTGTGTGGAAGGAAGCAGCTGTTACACTTGAAAAGCTGAGTGATGTGAGCAGGAGGTGACATGAGGTTTTGCTGTGTGCAGGGCTTTGTTAACTCTTCCAGGGCCCGGGACAAAACTTAACTTCATTTAATAGCATTCTAAAAGATTCCCTTTCAGGCCCCTCTGGTTGACCCCAATTGTGGGTGACTGTGCAGGATTTTGTTTTACCTTTGCGAGTCACTAATAAGCACTGGTACACGCTATTTGTTAATACTTTAAAAAGGGGAAAAATTATTGTCTAAAATGATTCATTGCATCATAAAGCCTTGCTCATACTGAGTGAATAATAATAAGCAGGTGCTTGGAAGTCCAGTGAACAGAGCCAGCACACTATGAACTGAGGGTTTGTGTGATAACTATTGTTCAACCACATCAAACAAAATCCCTGCTCCTACTATTACTTTGCATTTTTCAGAATTAAAGGTGAGCAATCTGGTGTCTTCGTACTTTTTAAAGTTTTCTTTGAGCACAAGGGAAACGTGTACTTACCATTCCATTGCTTAAAGCTCAGGAGCCTAGTACTGTAGTTTGCTTGCCACAGCTGTCTCTCATCCTAAACCTCCCATTACTCCATCACGCTGCTTCCTTTTGTTGGGGATTTTGCAACTGTATTCATCACATCGTTTTTGTTGGGGTGAGTAAGTCCTTTCCTTGGGATTCTGTATGGGGTGCGTCAGCAGCGTGGAAGCCATTTCCTTTTGAGTGTGTAGGTGTGAACTGTGGATAGGCCTCACTTTAATCACAGATGAGTGAACTCATCCTTTAGTATACAGTAGGCCAGCAGCCTAACAAATGCTCCGTTTTCAGGATGTACAGCGTGCGTGCTCGCTCGTGTGTGTGTGTGTGTGTGTGTGTGGGTGTGTGGGTGTGGGTGTGGGTGTGTGGGTGTGCACGCACTTTCTGGCTTTTTAGGGAGTAGCAGAGGGAAAACCTTTAGTCCTTGCAGCTGGCCACTACTGTAACTGTGAGCAAAAGACCCAAATATGGAGCTGTGGTATATGTCTTCTGTATCTGGTACAAGGTTGCAAAATCTGCATTTCCTCAATGAGGGCCAGCTGTTAAAAAGGGCAATCGAGAGATGCGGATGCTTCAGGGTTTGTCCTTTTAAAGTGATGGTTATGTAGAATCGTTTTGTGATACTAATATATATTGTTTACATTTTTGGAAAATTCTATGATTGTTTCTGTAGTATTTCTGTCTTTGTATGTCCGGCTCACTAAAACTACCATCAAATTATTATTCTTTCTTTTCCAAACAAGCTCTTGCTGTTTCTAGTGCCCTAAATTTTTTATCCTGTAGACAAATCCAAGTTGTATGCAGAAGAAGACATTACTGCACTGGCATCTAACTTATAAACCTGCATATAAAACTGTAATAAATGTAAAGGATTTCATTTTTGAAGTGCCTTTTTCCCAGAAATCCATCCAGGAGATCTGGTAGAACCATAAAATGCTATTTAGATAAAGGTTACACAGTAATCTATAAAATGTAATAAAATTTAGCCAAGTACACCGTTAAATCAGGCTACCTTCATGGCATCTAATCTTAAATCAGTCAGACTTAATTCACTGTATTAAGTGTGTACATGCCCCACGATAAATCCTTGTACCTCAAATATGCCATTTTCTCCAGATTAAAATGTAGAAGGTGGAGACATCTCCTGTTGTTGCTTCAGCTGAGCAACATCTAGATACATATCTCTTCAGCAGCAGATACTGGCAGAACAGATTATTATTCCTCCTGGCCCTCAGTTTCAAATGTGGCACCTTCAAATCACAACTTTGCTTCTCTGACCTTTACCGCCAGTGTTGTTGTGAGTCAGGTGAGTTTAGACAAAAGATGGCATCGGGTTCAGTGGCTCTATAGTAAATGACCATATGTACCGGAAACATGGTGAATTTTCCCTTTAAACCGAGTGATTTATTTCTGAGTGTACGTTCTCACTTAAAGGTGACATTAAAAGTTTTCTGCAGAGTTGTCCTCTTGCTTCTCCACACATTGTGCTGCTAATCTGTGACTGCAGTGGCCAGAGAAAGACGCAAAGATGCAAGCGCAAGGACGCAGGAAACCTTTTCAGGTTGTAGTGGAAAAATGAAAGCAACAGGTATCATCAGACTCGAAAAAAGGAAGCAACAGCAGTGGGAACACCATGCTGAGCCTAGGCTGCTTCTGAAAAGACAGAGCAGGAAACAGTCCTGTCTGGAACTGTGCCGTGGAAAAACACCATGTGTCACTTTGTTGCCAACTGCACACATTCTGGTGCCCACCATCCTCCATAACAGCACCCGTTTATGCACCCGCACCAATTCCTGCCTTCCTAAGTGCACTTTGCTTCTTTGCTGTGCATGAGCAGCTGTTGTGCAATCACACACTGGGCTGCTCTTTGATTTCACTTCAGTGCTGAGATGATTGAGGCAGGCAAGACCAGGCATATCAGCTATGTGACTGAAAAATGGTAATAGGAGACAAGAATATAAAAGAAAACGCACTGGTTGTGGTAGTGGCAGTCTTGCTGAAGAGTGGGTGGTAGATTAATGTTGGTGGCAGGCTCCATTTTGTTAATTTCTAAACATTCCTCTTTCATACTGAAGGTGTTTGAATTATGGATAATTTCCTATTGAAAATAAGATTTAAGTGCACTCTCATTCATAATGGGTTCTTGCATGTGTCCTACCTAGAGTAAATAGTAATTTAATTCCTCTTTGGGTATTTGACATGAAATCTCTTTTGCTTATTTTGAACTCTGTACAAAATGCTTGAAGAAACAGATGCTGGATATTGCCATTGATTGGGTGTGCCAACAGTATACTGCATGTGTGGAAGTAGGTCTGTGCTTGTTTTCTGTTGGCTTTGGCAAGCTGAAATATTTTCCAACTTAAGATCCTGTCAACAAACCTTTTCTCAACCCTCCTCTTCTCTGAATTAGCCCTGTATTCATCTCTTTTTTTCCTTTCTTCGCATTTGTTTCTGTTTTTTCCTTTCATTGCTGCTACATTTGTCTGGATTTGAGCTTCTGTCAAAATATGTTGCGATTCTTAATCTGAAAATGAAAACATGTATTGTTTGCCATTTATTAATGAATTAAGACAAGTCAAATAAAGTATTAATCTTTCATAAATAGAAAAGCACATTTTCACAGTACATGCAGCAGATCCTCCTTGTAGAATATGCAATGTCTACAAACAATGTCCAGGCATTTATCTTGCTTTGTTATTGGTGTAATTTGTCTCTGGCTCCACTTTCAATAGAACTATAATACCACCATTCAGTACCACTACTATTACAATATAGATAGCTAAAAATTACTGTCTGTGTCATGCATGCATCATCTTAACCCTCACTGCAGCTCTTTCACCACCTGAGACCCAGCTGTCAACAACTTCATACTGAACCAAAACCACACTCACCAATTTGGCCGTTTGTACTTTTTCGTTATATGTTTATCTTATTTATTTATTCATTCCATTGACAGTTCTTTTCAGATTGCAGAAAGGAACATAATGCACTCCACACTAGTGTAGCAAGAATGTATGCAATATGAATTAGCCTTTAGTATAGAGATAAAATATCTTTGTCCTAGCTGTAACAGGAGACATGTCAGACTTTCTCTGCCAAGAGTCAAGAGGAGGGGGGAGGCAAGGGTGGGGGGGGACTCCAAGCTTTTTTCTTGTACATAAAACTGACTTGTGGAAAAGCATGTCTGGGTGGCAGAGCTATCACAGATACCATCCTCTTTATGTGATTCCTAAAGGGTCTGTACTTAAGACATTTATCTCTTTTAGGTGTTCTCCTTATTTGAATCATTATACTTTACATTGTCCGATAAAAGAAAGAGTTAAAGGCCCTGTGTGGTATTGCGGTATGGTGCCACCTGTTTAAACACTACTGCCCAGCTAGCACTTTATTTGGTTTATATATATATATAAAAAAAAAAAAAAAATTAAAGGGTTTTGCATGTAAGGCCAAAAGGTTTACATTTGTAAGTTATTAAACATTAACATGACTGATAGGTTCTAGATCTTAATGTTAGATATGAATTTTAGTTTTTGGACCTTTGTGTCCCTTTCATCTTCCTTGCTTTACCGCAGAAATGCAGTACTGGCGGAGACGGATCCAATCTGCACACTGTTTTCGCTCACTGACATACTCCCAAATAGGCTACATAATTTATACTTTTTATCCTGATAACATTGCTTTTAAGAGTGAAAACAAAAAGCCATAACAAAGTCCAGATGGAACCGATCCACCGCTGGTTAAATAACTGCCTTGGCTTTCTTCCTGTGAAGAATCAGATTTTGTCTTGTGTTTTGAGATGGCTTTCTGTTTAATTGCAGAAGTGAAAAAGATGAAGCCAAGCTGTAGTAAATGATCAACATTTGTCATAAATTAGGGGGACATGTGAATAACTCTGCACCGTAGACAGGCCAATTGAAAACGTATTTCATTAGACAATTCAGCATTCGGGGTTGGGTTGTGAAGTGCAGCGCAGGGCTAGGATTCAGTGTGAGGGCTTTTCTGTTTGCTGCATATGCACAGGGTGCCTCAAAAGGAGAAAAAAACTGTGCAATAGGGACCTCTCTTTTCATTTTTACGATTTTCCTAGAATCCTTTGGAGAGCGTGGAAAGACAGGCATGTTTATGAAGGTTTCCAGATGGTCCTGCCTGCACCCCCAGCTTTTCTTTTCAGTTCTTGGGCTATGAAGGATTAATCAAAGTCAGTGGCAAGAGCTGATGGCTAAACACTGTGGCTCTCAACCTAGAGGAAACCCCTCTTCAACTCCAACACAGATTCAGCCCCTGGGCTACAGGGCAGAGGAAAGTTGAAACCTGAGGATTAAAAACCAAGTAAACTTAACTAAACCCTCGTCATATAAGTGCAGATAAGTGCTGATCTCCTCCACGGGTTAAAGGAATTTGTCTCCGACGTCCAGCCAGGAAAGCAGAGTCAACCTTGACGACACCTGAACTCTGGTCCCCTTTGTGAGGTGGGGGACTGTGCTGTGTGATATTTATGGATTCTCTGTTGCATGTAAAGATTTTAATGGAGTTTGATGTCATTCTGGTCTGGACTCAAATCCTTTTGCAGTGATTGAATGCATTCTCACTGTAATTCAAGACAAGTATCAAACGTCCATATGATCAGGCTTTGTCTCTCTTTTATCAACCATTTTTAGCCTCACCATTACCGTCTTGCCTCTTGGGGACAGATAATAGATAAAAGTGCTGTCTTGGAAAGAAGCTGATAATAACCAATAAAAACACAAAGGGGTTAGAACAAAACTGTTAATTTCCAGATAAGAAAAAGCTATTTTTGTTAATAGTGCTGTACACCGTTGTCCTTCCCTGGTAACACTTTACTTGAAGGTATCTACATAAGAGTGACATGACACTGTCATGAACGCATGACACTGTCCTGACACATGAACCCTAACCCTAACTGTAACTTGTCAGGACAAAAACCGAATGACACTTAATGACAGAAGCGTTATGTCATAAATGTTTATGACTTGTCTATAATGTTTATGATACATTCATGACAGTGTCATGTCACTCTTATGTAGATGCCTTCAAGTAAAGTGTAACCCCTTCCCTAAATTATTACTTCACACTACAACACTATATAGAGAAAACAATCCTTTAGTTGACAGGACTAACTGGAGCAAGTGGAACAGAGGAGCGCTCAAATGAGAGAATATGTCTTGATTTGTTTGTAAAATAAATAGTTTGAAATACACAGTTGCTGTCGTGGAGGTTTGAAAACTATATATATATAAATATATAAAATGCATGGCAGTGTAATGTACTTTTTTTAATACAAAAATCACTGCCACTCTTACCTGGCTGAACAGCTGCTCTACATGGCAATGATGAACACGCACAGCATTCACTACAAATGTTATTATACCAACTGTCAATAGACATTGCTGTGGTCTATTCACAGCAGCCTCACTATGTGATTACAAAGAAGTCCACTTCAGACTGGCTATTCGGATTCAACACTATTTACATACTATGACTCCCTTTGGATAGAATAATATAACGTAAAACACACAGACCATATATGGTCAAACACAGATTAAGAAAAGACAAACTGTATGAAAGATTGCAGTCAGTCATTATGTCTGTAACCCAGGTTCCCTGAGTTGCTAGTCCAAACATCACCATATATATATATATTCATAACAAATTGCCAGCTATTATCCTTGTTGTTTAAAGACTCAGTATCAAAGATTGTTGTAAAATTGCAGATATGTTGAATTAAGTTGGAAATGGTTTCATTCATAGAGGAAATGTATTCCCACAAGCAAAAGTTAACTTGTAAACTGTATTACAACCACACTAGTACAATAATTTAAATATAATTTTATTATCCACATCATACGGCCCTACATGACATGCTCCTCTGTTGTTTGTGTTTGTATCACTAACCATGTCAATAAATTTGTAGGCCTTGTCATTAGTTTTAATCTCAAGTAAACATGTGGTGCAGCCTGAGTAAACACTGTATTGGCTGAAGCAGATCACCTCAGAAATTTCATCACTAGGGACAGAGTCTGTCTCTTCCTCTCCTTGTATGGGTTTTCCAATAAGTGAGAAAACTACTAGTTGTGATATCTGTGCTGGTTTTTCATGTTAATGTGCTGTCAGACTTAAGTTGATGGGGCCAAAAGAAGCTATGTGGGTCACTACGACTCTTGCCGTTAGTCTATCGTAAGATTGTGGTGAGACTAAAGCCTTTTTACAGTATGTCAAATATTTCTTGGAAAAGAGAGACGGAGAAAGCATTTTGTGTTTACTGAATACAAATGCATGTTTTCACCACGCCATAAAACATGGTGGAAGGGTGTAGAGGACAAGGAAGAACCCGTTAAATTTTGGAGCGGATCCGAATCACAGGGCAGATTCACATTAGTTTCACTTTAGTTAACATTGCGTTTGTGCTGCATTCATCTGTTGTCGAAATAATGGGGAAAATTAGTTCCTGACTGGGAAAAAATCACATTCCATTAACATTCTGAGATAGGACATGCCTTGGCGGAGGTCTGCCCTCACCAAGTGCCCTTCTAGTTACACAATATTATTTCTGAATAAGGAATTTTCAACAGAATACAGTTCAATGGTATTGAAAAACATTTCTTGTTGTAGAAACACATCATTTCTATCATATATGCCAGACTCTCACAATCCAATCAACAATGGACAACAAAAGCCCGTTGGTTTGAGTTAGGGATGATGGAAAGATTTAGTTAAAAGTTAATAAAATAATCACTTCTTTCCTGAAGTCTTAAATTTAAATTTTTCCCTAACCTTAACCAAGTGATACTGCGCCTAAATATAACGATTAATTCAAGCTTTATTTGCTTTGAGTGGATACTGTAAGAACATTCCTTATTATGTTAATAGAAAACATTGTTTCTTTCAAAACGTATTTGCTGTTGCAAATAGTAGTATATAATCATCATTTCTAGGATACAGGCACCATTTATGTAATGATGGAAAGGCCAGCAAACTAACTGGTTGCTACTACATCTCATGGAAACACATTCATTCTCTGCGTTTTTGAGCATTTAAGTTCATTCTGACCTATGGGTTGTTCCCAGCAACAGACACAGTGGCTAGTTAGACACTCTACCGCTAGCTGCAGGTGAAGATGGGAAACCGTAACGGACTCTCGTACGTAAAGTCCATGGCACCTCAAGGTCATCGACATTTTACTGCTGCTCAGCAGGTTTTTACATACTACTGTTTAAGTTTTACAAATGTATTATAAAACCTGAAAAGGGTGCACATGTGTGATTTATAGATGCTCGCAGCATCAGTTCAGCTGCACTTCCCTTGCTTGTGCCTCCAGCTGTTTGAATCAAAGTACCGTAACCATACTTTAAACTTTAAACTTGACATAATAATCTGAATCGTTGAATCTCCACTTCTTGATAGTTCCTGGTGCCTTCAAGTTTTCAATATGTACTAAATGTTTTCTTACGTAGGATGTTCACATGGGCCAGACTCTAGCCACAAATATGATAAAAATATCAGTATTTGATGTAGATATGTTAATTAATTTTATTTACAGTTTTAGTGTGCCCAGGCTCTGTATGCTGTCCAGCATTTTGTAGTATATGATTTTGAGGTCAATACACTTTATAATTATATATATATATATATATATATATATATATATATATATTGTACAAGATGTGCCTCCCCTCCCCAACAAAGTATCAATATGCGGTTCTGCAATAAACTAATTTGGGGCAATAATCACCTAAACTAAAATGCATTCTCATAAAGTATCAGATTATAGAATTTATGCTTTTGACGGAAAATGATGAGAATGAGTTAAAAAAAGTGAGTACATTGAAACAGATTTGGTATGACCAGTCACCAAATAAACTTGTCAAGGGTTCAAATATCAGCCTTGAACCTTTCTGTGTGAAGTTTACATGTTCTCCACCTCCCTGTGTGGGTTTTTCCGGGTCGTCTGTTTTCCTCCCACAGTCCACCCACATGCAAACCAGGTGGACTGGAGATTATGTGTGAGCATTATTGTCTATGTGTTAGTCTGCCCCTGCAAAGGACTGATGATCTGTCTAGGACGCTCCCCTCCCTTTAACCAGTGCATTCTGGGATGGGCTGCTGCCCCAGATAGAGATTCACGCAGCTTGTTTTGCCGCCTTTGTGTTTGTGCGTGTCTTACAGTTGAAGACTGCACAAGATTCGAGCGTAGGAGGTTTTTACAATGTTTTGAGGTTCCTTTCTCCCGACAGCTTTGTCTGATCTTTTTTACGAGGCGTTTTACACACCAGCGCTCTGAGTGAGAGGTCAGGTGTGACGATGAGGTAGTTGTGATTAACTGGTAGACCTTGAAAGGTTTTTGGAAAATGTTTTGAGGTGACAGTGGATTTGTGCTGTGTTCTGTTGGAAACTCCTGCAGAACAATAATATGACAGCCTATTAGTTAATATACCACCTTTTTAACTCCAATAATGAAAGGTCAGTTATAAATCACAACTCATATCAGCATGTCTCATCAAATTAACAGCTGTAGATTAATGTCTTGGTTTGTTGTCTGGATGGATATTTTCATTAAGAAATCTGTATGTCTGCCAGAGCATGAGAACCACCTGAATACATTCCGACAGTATCACTGAAAGAAGGTAGACATGGTATTTATTTAAAAAATAACATTTCTGGTTTTAGTTATACTGTAATATTGTATTTGGAATATGCAAAGTGCTAACTTATTCCTGTTCCTCACATACTCACACTGGCACGTAAAGCACAGGCTGATGTCATATGTTTGCTTTGTTTTGCTAACTAGCATGGGAATTAATCTCTGTTGTTTTAGCTAAACCAGAAGTGCGCTTCTGAACAAGACAGAGCATACTTCTCCAACCAGAGGAGAGAGTCAAACCGATTTCTTCAATCGTGTAACAAATGGGAGTTGTGAAAGCTTGTCCTGGTGGGAAATAGCCTACTACAGTATATGTCAGAGCCTGTGGACCAGCTGAATAAAATCCTAGTGTGATTTCTTGTCACAACATTCACGAGTATCTGAAGCTGATGTTGTTGTAAAGGTCTTCCAATCGGAAAACATTTGTATTACTACCAACAAACTGTCAGGTTCCGCTAAAGTGCTAATAGCGTCTGACAGCAGGTACACGGCAATCACGTGTCAACATCTGACACGCAAAGCACACTTCTCCCTCCTCAAGCCCAATCCTGCATCTGCGCACCTCTCTCAGCAGTCCCCTTGCTCCCCATGAAAGTCCTGTTTTTTGTCCCGATAAGCAGACCTTATCCCAAACATATTATATCTATTCAGTCAGGGGGGGTTAAGTGCAGATGCATAACATTTTGGGCCATTCCAAGGACCTGAGTCAATGCGTAAACAACTCCTACGCTATGTCAGGGAAATATTTATCTTTGCTCATAGAACTTCTTGAGATAGTATCAACACTGCTTAGAGGCACAATTGCATTTGTAGATGGAAAACTAAGAGTTATTGTGGAAATACAAGTGTATAATATGAGTAAAGCTGAGAATACTTTTGGTGACGCAAGACTATCATGCTGATAAAAATAACAACCAGGTTCTTGCCTCCTTGTTTTATTTCTAAATCATCATCAAGAGAGTACCATTGACACAAAAAAAAGATAAATTAATGTATTTCTTTTTCTTTTCTTAGTAACCACAACGCCATCTCCGCGCTCAGGCCACGCCAGAAGATGCAACGAGACAGAGAAGCCCTACTGTGTGAATGGCGGCGACTGTTACTTCATACATGGTATAAATCAGCTCTCCTGCAAGTGAGTTATCTCCTTTTTGTTTTTGGAATCACCTTAAAATCTTTATTTTCATTGTCAACCTTTCTTCCTTTGTCTTACAGTCTTAATGAAAGCTCCTTTCATGACGTTTTTACTCTAGTAATATTCCAAACGACACATTTTTTTAATGCTGCTGTTTATTTTTTCTGATAGCACTTGATTTCCATTATTCTTTCTTTACAGCAGCAGCAGCAGCAACACATCACAGGGAAATGCTGCCAGTCTGCCTAACAACCTACCTGTTGTGTATTTTAGCACTAATGATGGAGTGAGGCGGTGGTGTGCTCATCCTTTTAAGTCATGTTTAGTGTACAGGAGGGCTGCACATTAAAAGCTTTTTTCAAAATGTCATGAGTCACTGGTTTAGTAGTGAGCAAATATTTATGCCTGTTAGAGGCCCCCAGTGCGGTAAATAGAAGCATTGCTTATATTTGAGGTCCTTGGCAGAGGGGATCAAGACCTGTGTGTGTAAAGTGCTCAGCTTTTTTTTAGGAAGAAAACAGATTGACATTATCACTGAAACAACCTTTTTTTTTTTCTTTGAGATTTACATTTCAGTTTTTATTAGACTCGAGGTCAAGAAACAATATTTTGGCACGATGTTCACGAGGAGTTATCATTTAAAATAAACAGTTTTTTTTTTCGGTTTTCTGTTTTCTAGAACATTTACAGATTTTTATGTGTAAAATGCAGTGATTAGTTAATTGTCAGAAAATCAATCACAACTATTTTGATAATCATTTAAGTCACTTTTTAAACAAAAATACCAAACATTTGGTTTGGTTTTCTTAGTCTTTTTTCATATTACACTGAATGTCTTTGGGTTTTGGGCTATATGTCGAACAAAACAAGCAATGTGAAAATGTCAACTTTTGCTTATGAAAATTGTGATGGACATTTTGAGATATTTTCTGACATTTTACGGACTGAAAGCTATCAGTTAGTCAAGAAAATGATCGTCAGATGAATCGATAATGAAAATAATTGTTAGTCTCTAATTGTGAAACCTAATAGTATACTTACAACACAAAATATGCACATCATCTCTCATCATGGTGGTCAAATATTATGTTGCATGTTCTGTTCGACCATATGTCATCATAGCATAAGTCCCCTGGCTGGTTTGATATAGTGCTGAAACATTGGCGAGGCTTCTGTGCCCAGTTGGCCCAAGGAAGAATGCTCGACAAGCTATGAGGACATGGCTGCATCAGCCGTTCAATACGCTGTGTACAAATTGGAGGCAGCAATAACTCAATTGCTGCATCTAATTCACTCACGGCCAGGGCATGGGTCCACAAAAGTTTGATAATGCAGTGAAGGCCTGCAGGGATTTGTTGCCCCACAGCCATCTCATTCAATATAGGCCAGGCTTCAGTGGGTATTACTCACTGGCTAAACAAGTCCTGCAGACAGCTAGCCCTACTTTAATGCCCTGCTCCTTCACTTTGAGGTATAAACTTTGTTTTGGGGAGATGTAAGGTTAATAAATGACCCCAAGTAAGTAACTTGCTAAAGTAAACATATTTTTTTCTGAGGATTTACTTCACATAAATGAATCGTATAAAAAAAAAGGAAGTTAGCCTCTTTTGAACTATCAATAACATATTAATAAATAATGTTAACAAAAATCACTAACATAAGGATGTCTTTTAGTCTTTTACCATTTAGTTAGATGATTATTTTTATCCTATATCTAACATATAATCTACATGTGTCTATATGATGTAACAATAGAAAGGGAGTCATTATTCATTTCAAAGTTTAATGAACTTTTAGTTTTCAATAATTCTTTTTTTTCTCAATTTATTAATCATTTTAGTTTATAAAATGTTAGAAAAGTGAAGAAATGTTTATTTTTTTATAATTCCCTTATGCCCTGGATATTTTTAAATTAATTGTTTTGTCCAACAATCCAGAAGGTATTTACAATGATGTAAAACAGAGAAAAGCAGTTTCACACCGGAGAAGTTAGAACTAGAGGATTGTTGGGGATTATCAAAATAGTTGCAGATACATTTTCTATCAAACAATGATTGAGCGTGGCCGGGTTGGCTCAGTGGGTAGTGCAGGCGCACTATACTTGGAGGTTTATGCAATGATTGAGCGACTAATGATTTCTGCTCTGTAAAAATGTATAAAATGACATTTCCAGTCTTGATTTGACCTTTTAACTCCTTGTCCTATGGTTTTGGTTATAAAACTGTGACATTTGGAGGTCATGAACACATACCAGGCTCTCAAGGCACCAAGAGAAGAAACCACATTAGCCCTTACTTTTTTTTTGTTGCCATTTTCAGCATCCTAAGACTGATTTATTGATCACCTACAAAGTAGTGCATGGTTTATTCCCAGATACATTCCACCTTTTTGTCCTTACAATCATCAACATCGCTTCTCTCATCCCCCAAAATGTAGACTAAGGTCAAAAAGCCATTGGTATCATCATTTGCTTTTCTAAACATGCCCTTTTAATTTACTTTTTTTGATTATTATATATCATTGTATGTTTGTATTTCTTTTATTATTATATTTTGTAGTTAACTGTGGGTCACTTTAAGTAGCAGTTTTGATCTATTTTAATCCTTTTTCACTTTATTTTTAAATATGTGGAAGGTGAAACAGTTTATTGGTTGTTTAATGTCTTACCTATATATTTATAGTATTGTTATCATTATTAATAATAACAGTAGTAGTAATTCATTTTTTTATTTATTTGAATGTGAATATGACCAGGTGTCATCACTAATATTGGGTTATCTTTGGAAGTGAAAAACTTTCCTATGGTTTCACTTTATTTGTTGTTGCTTTATCTATATGGCTTCGCTGTGACCTTTAACACTATGTTTTTGGATTTACACCCGTAATATTTACAGTGCACCTCACTTCCTGTGTTTTCATTTTCATAACACTTGTCTGCTCCTTCCCAGATGTCCGGATGGATACTTCGGCCAACGATGCTTACAGACTGAGCCGCTGCGGTTGTACATGCCCAATCCTTTAAAAAGTATGTCCACTTAATATGAGCAGCTGAGAACTGAGGCTCAGTTGTCACTGGATGACAACCAGCCCCCGACCCCACTCCCTGTTCTCTTCCTCTTTCTCCTTCTCTTTCTCCTTCTCAGGTCAAAACGCAATGGGCTGTGCACTACACCATGCACACGGTGGTATCGTCCATGGGAACACTCTGCTTTTGCTGTCCGTAGTTGTGCTGTTGTTCTAATTCTCTCTTTCTCTCCCTCCCTCCCTCCCTCTCCCCGTCTTCACTTTTTCTTTTGCATACTCTCCGTTTACTCCACCCTTGCCCTCTCTCTCTTTCTGTTTTCTTTCTCTTCTTCACTCACCCACCACCCTTCTCCTCCCTCTCTTTTTGTGGCTTTGTTTCTTTCCATCAGGTGTCCAAATGACTTTACTGGTGATCGCTGTCAAACCTACGTTATGGCCAGTTTCTACCGTATGTCAATTTCCTCTTCTGTCACTCTGTCAGACTGTCCTCGTGCCATGCGTGCATGCTGGGTGTAGAGAGATTGAATAATTTCTTGTTATTACCTAATATATGTGTCTGTGCCTCTTCTGATGACTCATTCACAAGCTGGCATAGTTTAGTAGAGTCTGTTATTGTGTTTGGTCTGCATGTGATATAGTTTGCCCCTTTAACTCGCAGTGTGTTGCATGCGCACTCTCAGAATACGAGCTGATAGTAAGTTTGATAGCAAGAAGTAGGCGGCTGAATTTAGATGCTATGTGAAAGTTGATTTGCACAAAGTCTGCTGCATGTAATAACACAGTCTAATGGCAAAACAATTACTAAAACACTACCTTTATCTCACTTACTAATGATGTTTGTTTATGCAATCAGCTGCAAACACAAGCATGTGATTGTATTAGAGCTGATGAATAGAGAGACGGGTCTGAACAATTACCATTAACTAATAGGCATGACAAATGATGAATCTGTTAGGTGGTGCACCGGCTTAACTGGTGAAGAAACGTTTGTTGAGGGCCAACAAGATATGTCATGTAGGATTTCTTCATAAATATATCAGTTTGAAATTGTGACGCCTTTTAATACATGCATCATACGTGCAAGTTATTCTTCACTTTTTGGATTTTATATTAAACATAATTGGGGATTTCCTAAATGTCCAATCATTTACAGCAAATATTTAAAAAAACTAGTGTTCTCACTCTGTGGATCACAGATGCTTTAAGTAAAATATACATTGACAGACAGGCATACAGATTTTTTTTATACTTTCAGTTGCAGCCAAACATCAAACATAGTTGAGTCCACACCTGAACCTTCTGCAATTTGCGTTTGTTACAAACATTGCTTCAGAATTAGTAACAAAATGGTGCTCTCACAGCAGTTGTCCTCAGAATAGAGTTAATACGCTGCGCTGGAGTGCGTGTCAAACCGCTTTGCCTGGGGTAAGAGAAGCCAACCCTGCACCACTCCACACGGCAACATCAAATAACACATCCATCAACTGCAATACTATACCAAAATTAGATGACGCTTTGTGGAAACTACAGCTTGATAGATCTTGCCCTTAAGGTTTTTCGATTTGAAAACCATCCACTATTACATGTTGGTTGATTACTTTCAAGTAATCAACCAACATAGTGATATCACCAAGTGATATTAAAAGGAGTGACCTGGCATGAATGAAACATAAACATCTGAGATTTAATGTGGCTTGGACTCTCTAATGAGAACATATACAAGGTTAAGATAGTTTATCTTGAAGTGCTCATATTATGCTCATTTTCAGCTTCATAATTGTATTTAGAGGTTATATCAGAATAGGTTTAAACAAAAAACACCATATTTTTGTTGTACTGCACATTGCTGCAGCTCCCTCCTCTTTTCACCCTGTGTGTTGAGCTCTCTGTTTTAGCTACAGAGTGAAGCATCACACTTATTTTACATCTTTGTTGGGAGTCGCACATCCGCGGTAGCTAGGTAAGGACTACTAGCCAGTCAGAAGCAGAGTATGAGGCCGTGCCATGCAGCTAGGCGAGCATTATAACGTGTTATAAAGTGACGCACGTTCGTCATGGAAGTAAAGGCTGGACTATAATAGAGCTGTTTGGAGCAGTTTGTGAACAGTGTTTTTCTGTTGGAGAGTGGAAGTGTCTTTAGGGTGGACTTTGGGCTTTTTCACTTTGTAAACCTATAATGTGCACAAAACAGATATATAAGACAATAAAAGAAAGGGAAAAAACCAAAAATCCTAATATGATCACTTTAATAATATAGGCATATAAGCATATAATTCAGGTAAGATAATACAAAGAATCTCCTGGTATCTTACTGCATATGTGTCAGCATCATGTCTTTGCAAGCCCATATGGTTGCAATTCAATGTAACATTTACAGTTAAGTTAAATAACTAACTGCATCTGCTTTTGGAGTTGTCTGATATTGCTAACAGAGTCTCATCCCTGTACTTTACTTGTAGAGCTTACACATACTGTTTGTTGTATGTTGGCTCAGAGTGCAATGCGAAAACCCCCTTCTTAACTAAAAGTAATTTCATCTCACATTAAGTCGTAATGCACTGTGCTGAAATTACTTGTTTTTTGGCAGACAGTGGTGTGTTGGAGCTCTTTTCCCTACACCATTTTCTGCATTCTGTCTAACTTCAGTGCAGCTGTGCGACTGAATCAAGGACAGCATTCATTTCCATTTCTCAACCAGCCACTTTACTGTAATATAGACCATGCTTTGATTACTTTGTTTACATGCGTATAGGTTCAAATCAATTGCCTGACTATTTGTAGGCTTAAAAGAAGATTTAAAAGAAAGAAGATGAACAGTTAAAACAATCTGACTAAATGTTCTCTGTCAATGAAGACTTGTAATTTTGTATTTAAGGCATCACCTCTAAACTTACAGTAACAAAGGCGTGTCATTTCAAATAGAAAAGATTAAGCCTCCTCTCAGTGTATGATGTAATATTATCTCATTGGTTCAAAAATGCAGATCTATAGTAGAAATCAGGTTTATGAAATCCACATTCAGACATGATAGATGTGCTGGATGTAGCCTTTAAAGTGAGCTTTGTTTTCTTGGCTAACGACGTAGCAATCGCTCATGGCCTCTCACATATTTCACATTTTCTCTTCTCAATTAAGGAGAATAAATCACATTTTCTCTCAAAGAGCAGGCACATGTGTACACACACACACACACACACACACAAATCCATTCTATACTTAAAGACCCGCCTCCTGGAGGGGCGCCTCCCATCCCCAGGAGATACCAAAGAGAAGGAGGATGGCTTCTGCTCCTCAGCCATAAGAGCTTGGCTTAACAAGAGCATGTTTTTCATAAGAACAGCTGGGAATTGCTTCAGCAAGTGCACTGCCAGAGATATGGACTCAGCTGGCTGGTGCAGCCTCCCAATGGCCTCACTCTGCCATATAATATAAAGTCCAACTATAATTCTTCTCATTCGGGGTGATTATTCCGATACTGTACAGATGCATTCCTTCTAACTTGCCTGTTCATGTGATGGGTGTGTTCTGGAGATGACAGTGTAGCGTTTTCTAGAAAGCAGAAAACTAAAAGCACAGGTAATCTTGGCAGATGACACATATTTCCACCCATACAGCAATAATGAGAGTGGCTATGCGCCTAATATGTCCTATTCCCTAGGAGATTTTGTTTGGATATGTAATGAAATTGCACTCTCTGCAAACCTGAAACCTTCAAAAATCACTTTCAAAATATAGAAGTGAGGTGCCTCCTCTGAAAGCAAGCAGACTGTGTTGAGACATACAGTAGATAGAAACATAAGAGGAAGATCCAGAGCCGAATTCAATACGTGTTGTAGTTGATTATGTTAGACATAAAAATCAGAAATTTAAAATTGTAGTTGTGTAGCTGTTTTGTGTAGTGTGGTTTGAAGTGTGTGTTGCATGCTGTAAGTGTGTTCTCGCCTTTGACGTCACTGACTGCGTCATGCTGACAATTACTGACAAGTGTTTGTTGTCTCAGTTGCTGTATTGCCTATTTTGGTTGCTCCACTATATGTTAGAAGGTGCCACTCTCTTAACCTGGTCTTTTGTTTCTTTTTGTTCTTCTTCCAACTGTCAACCCTCTGCAATGGCAGAGCATCTTGGGATTGAATTTATGGGTATGGAACAATCCATTTTGACTCTCAGTCCTAGCATAGCTACTAAATAGATGTCCTTCGTTTTGACTTGCTCCCGTCTGTTAATCATATCGTCCCTCGATTAACCAATCAATCTCTCGACCGATCATACCATAACTCATAATGACAAACCCTCAACCAATGCAACTGCTCATCCATCAATCATTAACATGGATATCATTGCCTGCATCTCTCATACATGTGCAATGGAAAGTAGAACTATTAATTAACTTAGGTTCTGTCTCACTCACAGTAGCATATTTTCCTGACTGATTTTTGGTTTCTCATTCCATCTGTAACAAGCATGATGTATCATGTTTTTAGTTACCAGATGTCTTTCCTCAATCTTGAACTCTATCCAATCCTTTTAGTCTCTAGTGTCTGTTGTTTCCTTTGATATGCCATCTATTTCCTTTTGTTTATGTGTGATCTTGTCCATGTTTCTTGCATCACCCCCCGCCGTAAGCATAGCTGAAATGTAACTTTGAAGTATAAAATAGATACCTGTGTTACTGGTTTGAATTATCCTATAAGGACTACATGCTGTGATGTGAGCATGCAATGATATATTTAGAACCTACAGTCATGTGTTTCTTCTATCTGCCCCTATCTATCATCATCTATCATCCACCTTCATTGTTAGCTCTTGTTTTCTGCTACCTTTTCCAGAAAAGTGCTTTGGTGGTTGAAAATGTAGAAAGAACGCTAAAGGCGTATTTTTACAGGTCATGTAATTACACAAGTACATTTAAGTACTGGAACATGAGGACATTGTGTTGTTATACCAGCACCAATATCATTTATGAATATGATTTATTTATGGTGTCAGAACCTTGACACAAATTGGTATGCCGATGTAAAATGGCTCCTTCAGATAAAAGGACTACAAATTCAATTCAGTTTTATTACATTATTTATCAGGGAACACAGCACACATCTCTTTGCTCCATCATGTTCTCCAGACACATATAGTCTACTTCAACCTCACTCAAACTCTTCTCTGGAAAAGCAAAAAGCACCAGTCAAGATATCTCCAGTTTCATATTTATTTATATTTCCTTTCAAAATACACTTGTTCGTAAATTATTTTAAAATAAGATCTCACAATTGTGCTTACTGAATGCCTGAGCAGATGAAGACTTCTATGAGTGAATGAGATTGTTGCTCAAGATCATGCCAAATTTCCAACATGTGCATTGGTGCTATACTGCAGTTTGCAGGTTCTACTCATCATCTACTTTTAGAGAATACAGTTGCTTAATAGATCAGTCTAACTCTTGCTGAGCCCCTGCCCCCACCCACGCTGCTGTTGCGCAGGCGACAACAGCATCTGTTGTATTTGTGATTATGTGCAAGGAAAGGTTTGACTGTGAAGTGAATTGTCAGGGAAGGGAAGATGAAGCTTCATACTGCTCAGGATTTAGTTGAGTAGAAAATGTAGCAAAGTAGAAAGAAATGTAGATTTAAAAATGTGGGAACCTGCACTTTCAAGACACTAATTTTGTTTTCCTGTTATTTCTCTCTCTATGTGGTGTGTGTGTGTGGGTGCATCTGTGTATTTGTGGGTGTGATGTTGACAGAGGCAGAGGAACTCTACCAGAAAAGAGTCCTGACAATCACGGGTATTTGTGTGGCTCTGTTGGTGGTGGGCATCGTGTGTGTGGTTGCCTACTGTAAAACCAAGTAAGTGCTGCTGATAAATGGATCAGCTCATGTTGCTTTTCCTTTCACATTTCGATCACCACTTGCATTTTATTAAAGAATAACTGTATACTCAAGCTGCTGACGTACTTTTTGCAGTGCCTGTAATATGCAACATAGGTGGGAGTAATAGATTACTGTGTTTACTGTCTTCAAATGTAGTCTTTTTATATTGCAGCTACAATTGTAAATATACAGTAGTTCTTACATCAAGGAAAAAATGGCATAATGTTCAATCACTACTTAAAGCATAAAAAAGGGCGAGAGAGAATGACCGAGATTTGCTCAACAGGAAACAAAGAAAGAAGATGCACAATCATCTGCGACAAAACATGTGTCCAGAACATCCCAATCGTAACCTTGCTAACGGACCCAATCACCCAGGACCAGGCCCAGAGGAAATCCCTATGGTAGATGTGAGTTTCTGAAAGGATTCCTAACATTATTAAAGTAAACGAATACAGATGTACACCAAAAGGTTTTTTGCTTAGTTACATAATCAAAGCTTGTCTTTTTTTCATGTTTTTCCATCTGCCAAATCCATTTTTCCCCACACAGTACATATCAAAGAATATCCCTGCAACTGAACGAGTCATACGGCCTGCAACAGAGGGATCGCTCCCTGCCAGTCATGCCTCTTCCAGATCTCACAACTCTTCCACACGAGCCCATTCATCAACTCACAGGTGAGCATGCACCATACAGTAAGTGTGTTTGCCTTCATGCCTATCACATTCAGCACTATCGTCTTCTATAAAAATCTCCCCCAAAGCGATTGATTAATTTGGTTAATTGGTTAAATTCTCTGCCTTTGGAAACAGGAGAATCGATTGGTAAGCTTCTTTTTCAAAAGGCATACTTTAAAAAAAAAAAGGATAGAAAAAAAGAATCGCACTGGGACACGCTCGGGTGTGTGCGTGTTAACACCTTTTTTTTTATTTGTCAGACATGAGGAACGGACATGGAGCCTGGAACATTCTGACAGCATCCTCTCTGACTCGCCGGGAATGATGTCATCACCCGTGGGGACCAGTAAATGCAGCAGTCCTGCCTGCATGGAGGCACGGGCCCGGCGCGCTGCACACTATGGTTACTCTGACCCTCATCGGCCGGGCCTGCAGTATGGAGACTCCTTCGACTCGCTGGGAGACTCTCCGCACAGCGACAGGTGGGAAACAGGCCTGTGTGGCGGATATGGCACTGGGTTTGTCCTTAACATTTTGAGAAGTTTCCTCTCTCTGCTGGTTCTCTCTCAGCCTCGAGAGGCCAGTCAGGGCACTCTGAGAGACACAGTGGAAACTCACACACAGCAGGCATGATGATGAAATACGCTAAGGTAGGCAAGAGTGAAAAACAGTGCTTATTTCAATTGGGAACTCTGTGCATAGAGCTACTTTAGCATTATTCCCTGACCATTATGTAATTCTGATTGGCTAAAGCAAAAGTTCACTTTAGTTTTCCTTAAGGAACAATGTGACATTTTGGGAAATACACTTATTTGCCATCTTGCCCAGAGACTATTTGATCTTTGCGTCACAGAGAAAGGTCCAGGATGAGTTTAACCTAGCTTAGCACAAAGACAAGAAGTAGGAAGAAGCCATTAGATGGTCTGTCAGAGGTGAGGAAATATGACTTTCAACAACTCCAAACCTGTCTATCTTTGTCCTACGCCAATTTCCGTACTGAAGGCACATTAATATCAATCTTATTATTTGACTCTGGGCAAGATGGCAAACACGCATATTTCCCAAAATGTTGGAGTGCTCATTTAACACGAACCAGAACTTGACTGCTCAAACTCCATTGATTCACTCTAAATAATGTGCTTTCAGGTCTTCCACGTACTTAATGTCACCCATGGCCTGAATTTGAACTTGCTTTTTAAGTGCCTATAAGATACACCCCCTGCTTTTGTTATAGGGCCCAATAGTGATCCTCCAAATCCCAAAATGCTCTCTCTGCTCACTGCTCATGTTTTGAATTCCAACACATTTCACAGCTAAGCATCCATAACGCAACAAGCCTGCATTAGCATTTAGCTCAGAGGAAATTTAGGGATATAGGAGCACTATACTTAAATTATGGAGTGTACGTCAGCATCAACACAACACCCATAAAAACAGTTGCTTAGGTATTTTTTCTAAAGGTACACATATTTGTTGAGGAAAAGCCCATTTAGGTAGAGGAAGTCAGTCTTTGTTGAACCTGTAATTGAAGACCCTGTGTTTAAGGTTTGAAAAAACATGCTAATGTCACCATACATGACGTTGTCCTTTCTTTTATAGCTTATACACAGGCCCTCATTCACCTTTGTTTAAAGTCTTCAGAACCAGTATTAACACAATTTCTTTCTTCATGGAACCTTGATTATTCTCAGCATCAGCCAATCCATTTCAGATGGGTCGTCATTAGAAAAGGTACCATGCAATGATAGCTCAATGGATGCTACTGTAAGCAGTAGGCTTGAAGAAAAAGTGCCCAGTCAGTCAAACCACATAATATCCCGTGGACATTTAGATGGTAGACTCTCACAGAAACTGAGCCAAGGTGGCCACAAAGCAGACATCGTTTTTCCTGGGTCTACTTTTAAATAGACTAAAAGTAGTTGGGCTTTGTCATAGCACAGCCCAAGTATCCTCTATTTAAATGTGCAAAATGTGCACAAGATGTATGGATGAAGCCGCATTTTCAGTCTCACAGACAAAAAGTGGATAGGTCAAATGCATTAAATATACATTTATTAGAAAAAGGCATGCAGTTTAGAAGCAAACCCTGGATCAGTGTGCATAGTGACCTCAGATCATCTGCAGCAAAGATGTAACTGGATGAGCCAGTTGGTGCCTGCATGCTTTTTGGCTGCACAATGTCCCATAAGCTATACAGCTTTTAAGTAAGTAACATTCAAGCCAACAAAAAGCACACTTAGGACCAGATGTAGACCTCACACACCTAACACAATAACTCATGCCTGCTATTGCTGAAAAAAGCTTACTTAAAGTGTTGAATATTCAAATCAGCGCATGTCCAGTTTAGGTAACAACTGAGCCAAAATGAAAGTAATGGAGCAAGGAAGTTCCTAATGTCTTTATAGCTGCATGTATCTGTTAAGTATTTTAAAATTCCCAAAACGACATGACTGACAGTGTGTCCAACACCAGCTGCTGGCTGCAGCAAAAATTTAAATATCATATAAATTACAAGACTATAGGCATTTGATCTCTGAACAAATAGTATCTAAAGCAAATGATCAGTGCCTTTTTAAAAATTGTCAAAAATGAACCGGACAAGATGTGTCTTCCTTTGTATGTGCTTGAGCTCTAAGGTATCAACAATGCCAGCATACAACAAGCTTGTATGCACGAATAGCACTTTGGCCAGTAAGTTGTTATGCAGGGTCAGATTGCATAACCAACATCCCCTCAGAATTATTCCAGGTAACAAGCGCCTCATCCATCATAGTAACAGCTTCTGTATTATCAGCGGAATCAGTATTGTAGTAGGAATATCTCAGGCTTGTGTCTCACATGGCATGTGTTAGTTTCCTCAATGCAATGAACAGTCAATACAAACACTCTGATCCACAGTCAGTGAACTATAAGTTGTTTTTCAGATGTGTTGACTAATGTTTAGTTGGTTTGTCATTATGGCATAATGACAGTAGGAAAGTGATGTCACCCATAAGTTTCTGATTCCAAATTTGGGCAACTAGGATTTGAGCCTAGGTGGAGGAGAGATGGAAAAGTGGCAACCATGACAACTGAGTGTGTGGCTCAGACTGTTGTCAGTCGAGAAAACACATTCCAAAATGTACCTGTCTGTAAAGTTTAATATTGACTTTCTACGTTTAAGAGTCTAAGGGTCATCCTTGATTCTGTATCTTCAAGAACCTCCACATTGACTTCAGCATTCAGCCATGGTGCCCACATGGCCATGGCACATGTTTGACCAAAGCTTCCCAAGATAACCACCGTAACTATGAGTCCATTAAAATGATACAGGATGGATGAAGTTTCAGTAGATTGCACCATAATTTTATTACTCAATAGCTGAAATAAATGTGCAGAGATAAGGAGCTTGTGCAAATCATCAGCATCAACCAATAGGATATAAACAAAAGATGTGGATCCAGAATAGATCCCTGGGGGACACAGGAAAAATTGCCAATGAAAGACCTTAAGATCATATTGAATTTTCTGAAATAGATCATTATTTTAATTAAATGTCAATGGACATTTAAAAAAAAGTACAGTCATTATGCCCAGTGTGCAAACTACCTCAAAGCTGTTCAGCTCAAGGGAAAATCTAAGTTAAATCTTTAGAAAAATACTTTTTCTGTTGAATTGAATATTTCAGTGCCCATTTACAGCTTACTAATAACTTGGCACATAAGGTGCAGTGTTCATTCAGTTAACAGAATGCCTATGCCTATTCAGCCTGCTTTCTGTACACTCCTCTTTTTTACTTCTGTTCTTTGCTCTTCTCTAATTAACTATTTATTCCCCTCTGTATTTACTTTAGATATGTGTCAGCCCTGACGTCACCAGCCCGCCTCTCCCCAGTGGATTTCCATTACTCATTACCCTCGCAGGTGCCTACCTTCCAGATCACATCCCCCAATGCCAGCCATGCCATGTCTCTCCCTCCTGCTGTCCACAACCCCTACCCTCTGGAGGATGACCAACCTCTGCTGCGCCGCTACCAGGTGCCCCTTCACGATGTCCAGTGCCAGGAGCCCTACCAGCAGCAGCGTCGCACCTATCTAAATGACAGCAGGGGCAGCCTGCCCTCCAGCCCCTACCGACTGGCAAAAGAAGAAGACTATGAGACCACCCAGGAATATCTCTCCTCTCGGGAGCAACCAAAGAGAAGTGGATCCAGTGGAACTGGTAGCCGGCGTTGGCGGAGATCCAGACTGAATGGCCACGTAGCCCCACGTGGATATGAGGCATCTCGGGACTATGGGTCTCGAAGCTGCCTAACAGATAGTGAGTCAGAGGAGGACGGTGAGAGCACGCCCTTCCTCAGTATGCAGAACATGAATGCAGAGCCCTCCACCATCTACAGGCCGGTGGACAGTCGGACTTCTCACTCATCGGGGCGGCACAGTGGGCATGGGAACATGCCTACAAGACTTACACACTCACGCTCCAAACCGGACAATACACCTCATTAGAGTGAAAATAAACCAACAAAAATCAATATAGTATAGACCTGCATCTATAAGAAATATTTTTATTTTATATAACTGACAGATATTCTAAACAAATGAAATATTTATTTTCATTTTAGCAAAAGTTGTCTACTAGTTAACAGCAAAGACTTTTTTATAGGGAAAACTCTATTTATATGTACATTTTGATTTACAGCATAAAAGATGTGCCAGTTTTTTCACAACGTAAAAAATAGAGTAATATTGTGGTGCCTTTTGCTGTATGCCGATGCCAGAAGGCCAGTGGAGGTTTTGTAGCCTTTCTTATATGGACGCCTCATTTTTTATACAAGATATGTTTTTTTTTCCTCTCTGGTTTACTGTTTTACTTTCTTTCCAAGTTGCATTCTTTGAGGAGTCTAGCCCCACTGGAACATAACAACATGTCACGCAATATAAACCACTTATACATAAAGTGTATGTTTACATTAATATAATTCACCTGTAGGGTTTATGATTTGGGTTCTAATACAACGATTGATAAATACTAAGTAGATCCTTTTTTCCCTCTGACTAATGTCTAGTGTGTGTGTGTGTGTGTGTGTGTGTGTGTGTGTGCGTGTGCGTGTGTGTGTGCGTGTGCGCGTGTGCGTGCGCCCGCGCACGTGCTGTGTTGTGTTGTGTGTGTCCGTTTGCCAGTTTGCTTGCATGTATTTGTGATTTTAAGATTAATTTCATTGTGTGTCGTGATGACATCAAACGTATGGGTCTACTGGTGTCTGAAAAAAAGAGTGTGTCAGAGGTTCACAGAATAGTGCTTTATCACAACAGTGACCCCCAATGTAGGTGGACAGGTAAGGCTGCTGTAGGGTTGTATGTTATGCAGGTCATTGCTTGATGTGTTTACAACTATTCTGCCCCTTTCTTAGCCTGCCCCAAATAAGTCCCTTTTTATTTCACAGCAGGTTTTCCTCATGTTAGTCTGTTATGAGGCCAACAAACACTGAGCCGCATGGCACAGGGGGACCCCTGCCATCAGAGGTGATGGCAAAACAAAAAGATTGCATCTGTTTTCACTCAACTCAGCCCCTAATCCCATGCCTCATCATCCTTCTGTGTCCATTCTGTTTTTGTAACTTGTGTTAAAGCCCACACAGTGTCTCAGGATTTCCACATGCCTCCCTACCCCCTCCACTTTAAACCCCATCACCCTCTTCCTCAACTTAAGGTCTACCTAAGACTATGGTTCTCAGATAATAAAGGCCTAAATGTTAACATACAGTCTACCAGTTTCCTGAACACCCCCATACAGAAAGAAGGAAAGTCAAGTGGAAGCAGCTCAGTGGAGAACAGTGCAGACAATATACATGAAAATAGCTGTGAAACTTTGGAGGATCATACAATGCAAAAATATGCAAACTTTCTATTTTGCTGTTTGATTACATCATTTTCTAAGAGGTGACTGTAGTGTGTTGTATGTGGGGAAAAACCAATGTGATCCCTATAGTGTAGAATGAAATAACATGATATAAATGCATATTTACATGAGTTAGTTTTTAAAGCCATTATGCAGCCATATATAAAGTTGTCAGCCTTTCTTGTTCACATACTCGTGTCCATTGAATGACTGTGTCCATGAATTGTTTTATCACTTGATTTAGACCGCTCCACGTTACAGGCACACTTCCAAGTAATGTCAAATAGCATCCAGGTAGTGTCTCCTCCAAAAGTACTGTGTACTGCTTTGTCTTGTTGAAAGATCTAGTCATTTCAAATTTACTCGGTAAATGATGATCATTTTTAAGCTAAACATTGAAGCCCCCTGTCCTCCACTGAAGGAAAAGTAAATATTTTAAAGGTAATTTAAGAAATGTCAAACCCATTGAAAGTGACTCAGTGAGAGACAACAGTTGATGTTTCATCACTGTTGGTATGTTTCTACTTCTCGTAAAAAACAAAAACTGTATGCTGAATTATCTGATTATTATTGGTTAAAAAAAACTCTTAAAAATATGTATCTGCAATTCTAACTGCTATATGGTAAATGAACAGTGGTATTGTTGTAGAGAAAGGTCTTTGGTTGTCACAGCTCACTTGCAGATATTTCATTGAGTTTCTCACATCTGGGTCTAATTTTGTATGTCTGAAAAATGCAAAAGAAGACAGTGCTCCTCTAGTTTAAATGTGAGACTCCCTTCACTTTGCCAGTCCTCTCACCCAATTGAGATGCTACCAGGCATGTCCTGCCAGTCTCTTCTGTTTAATTTTATGACCCGCCCTCCCCCCACCCCCTCACCTGACCCACCCCACCCTCGCTTGAAATGTTTAAACACCTCTCCTCTGCATGTCCTTGTGGTCACGGTTAGATGGGTGCATGGTAAAAAAGCAGCAGAAAATTCTTTTCCAGTCAGTGAAAGTGTATTTCATTTAACATTCAGCAATAAAAAAGAACCTTTCCCCCATGTCATTCCTGAAATATGCTAGGAAAAAAAAGAAAAAAATGGGAGATTGTCATAGATTGTAAAATAAAATGAAAAATTAATCCACCTGTTCACATGAGAAAATAAATCTTTATTCATATCATTTTATGATGTAGTTATTTCTGGAGAGAGCGTTGCTCTGCATTTTGGTTGATCTTTTATGTTAAGGTTTGACTCATCTGGCATACGATACATGGTGTGTCTCAGGAGTACACACATAACATCTGATATATGTTTAATATAGTGATTGGGGGGGGGGGGGGGGTTAGATCATATGGAGACTGTTTCACATGGTAGTTATGCTCTCTGAAGTCGTAGCTCATACAGTAAGTGCCAGACACGCAAGGCACACATCCTGCTTGAGAGATGATCATTGGTACATTATATAACTTAAAAAAAGTATGGACCTATCCTCAAATAAAACAAAAACACTGAAAGCTTTAAGAACAATTAGCTTATAATTTTTGAGTTGATCAGATACCGATACACCAATGATTTAGCTTCAGATTTAGCTTCTGCATTAGCATAGATACACCACTAGATGGTGGCACAACAGCAAGATTCATAAGACACACCAAAAGAGTTCCCCTTTGTAAGACATGAGTGGTATCTTGTATTGTGTACAGTAATATTTCCTCATTTAATAGAAACACATTGTATAGATATAACAGCAGTGTTAATGGGAATGAGTTGGAAGTGCAATGGAACTGCATTTCTCACTGAACATTTACTTTACTTCTGAATGCTGTTTGATATCCAAGCATCTTAGCAAAAACATGGAATATCAATGCTGGCAAAATCCTTCCATATACAGTTCACCATTTCAAGACTGTGACATTGCAGTATAGCAATTCAATGTCATCATATTAAATAATACGTTAACCATTACATATATGAATATGTATGTAAAATTAGTTCACAAAGTCTGACACAATGCAATCTTTCTCATAGCCCTTATCATAGGATTAATAACATTCAAAACAGAAACTCTCTCCGTCGATTACACTTTACTGTGTCTTTTAGAAGTGGAAAAAAACTTCCCATTCATTGAATTTTGCCCACATGTAGCCTATTCATTGATAACATATGGACAGAGGTGTATAAAGTACTAGAGACCCATACTTGAGTAAAAGTACAAGTGCTTTATCAAAAAGAGACTTGAGTAGAAGTTGAAGTGCTCTTTAAGCACCCCACTTAAGTGGAAGTACTAAAGTATTCAATATGTTTTGTACTTAAGTATTGCAAGTAGTTTATTTTAAAATGTACTACTCAAGTACTAAAAGTAAAAGTACAAGTATTGTGTTATGCAGTTATTAAAGAAAGCAGTCAAATTTTGAATATCTTATTGTTGGAGTTCAACTATTTACTTGCATTACAGGCAATCACAAGCTGTACATTGCTGGATATGAAGGAAGTATCTGAAATAAACCCAAAAAGGTACATTAATATTACATATGGATACCCATGATTCAGTTTGTCATTACAAGTCATGCAGGCTTTATTTAGTCTGTGAGACTCAAAATTATAATATTTAAAGAGTGGGTGACATTTTTACCTTATTTATGGGACACCAGTGGTTATTATGCAGACATAAAGTTCTTAAGTAAAACCTATGAGTACTCCTAGTACTTAGGAAGTCTGTACCAATAACTCATTCCTTAAAACATTAACATGTCATTCGGTCTCCCATAACATTCATGAAGTCAAAGCCGCATCAACAGTTGACAAAGTTAAGCGAGAAACACTAGGATAATGACAAGAGCTGGTAGAAAATCAAATATCACAATGTTTTTGACCAAATATCTTGATATCGATATTGCAATGATATTGTAGGGTTGACAATTGGTGCTTTCACAAAATACACTATGAGCTTTTTGATAAATAATCACCAATAATGTGGATATAATGATGTGTATAATGTGGTTAAGGGCAAATAAAAGAAGAGCTAGAACAGTTGGGTAAGTTCATCATCAATTGCATCACTTTACTGTAATGCAGCCTGTGAACCAGGAAAAGACAACACTTCATATTGTCATATTACAATATTACGACATCCCAAATTTAAGGTGATATCTAGCCTCATATATCTATATCAATATATTATTGATATGCTGCCCAGCTCTACCTACACATCATAATTCCCCTTTCAATAAAAAGAGTATCACTGTAGCTGACAGAATTTGTTTATTAGCTTCTGCTTACTTTAATGCCAGATTTTTGAAGAGAAAATAAATATTTATTCATATTGTTTTATGATGTAGATATTGCTGGAGAAAGCTTTGCTCTGCATTTTGATTACTCTTTTATCTTAAGGTTTGACTCATCTGGCATACAATACGCTGTGTGTCTCAGGAGTACACACATAACATCTGATATTTGTTTAATATAGTGATAAGGAGACTGTTTCACATGGTAGTTGTGCTCTCTGAAGTCGTAGCTAAGTGTCAGACACACAAGACACACATCCAGCTGAGAGATGAGCACTGTTACATTATATACCTTTTTTTTTTTAAATGGACCAATCCCCAATTTAAAAAAGAAAAAATATATACTTTTAACACTGAAACCTTTAGGAAGAGGAATCTTAATGATGTGAGAAATTACAGGTCAATAATCTTAATGTATGTGTGCATGCATATTTTATACGGGTCAAGATTTAATGTTACATTTTAGCTTATAGTTTCTGAGTTGATCAGACGCACCCACGATTGTTTAGTTTAGCTTCCGCATTAGCATAGATACACCACTAGATGGTGGCACAACAGCAAGATTCAAAAGATTCATAAGTCACACACCAGAAGAAAGTTCAAAGTTCCCCTTTGTAAGACAATAATAATATTTCCCCATTTAATAGAAACACACTTTATAGATACAACAGTGGTGTTTATGGGAATGAGTTGGCAGTGCAACTGAACTGCAGCGCTGAACATTTACTTTACTTCTCAATGCAGTTTGAGTTCCAGGCATCCATTGTAGCAAAAATATAGAAATATTAGATTACTGTTAAATGTTAAGTTTATTTTATTTGTTTATTGATTCAAAGCATTCAAAGTGAATGTCCATATAAATATTTAGCTAATAGTTTAAACTTCCTCCAGTTTAAAAGTCACAAACTGGAAAAAAAAAAAATTGTTTTCCCAATTTTAAATATGTTTTTCGTTTATTTATGTGACACCAGAGGTTGTTATGGAGAATATAAAGTTAAAAAGTAAAAGGTACTAGTAATCCTAGTACTAAGGGTGTATGTGTGATAGTAATACTTTATCCTCTACATGCTTTCTTTGGGGGAAAATGATGTAACATCAGGTAGGTTTACTCATTGATTTCTCAGAATCAATTACCCTTTTTTCAGCTGTTGCTGTTGTATTTCTGTCTCCCATTGGGTGGCACTGGTTTTACTGTACTTAAATTTAAGTCATTCATTTCTTTCTTCTTCATCTGACTTGTTTGAGTAAATTTAGCTGACAGTGACTCGGACAATTTTAAGTAGGACGTTGATGTGAAATAATGCTGAGTAATTGGGTTCAACATACCGTAAGTAAGACAAATCACACACACACAAGACATAAATGCATAGGTGTTGATTGGGAAGAATATACATTTTTGTTTACAAGTAATTATATATATATATTTTTAAAAGAAGTCCAGCAATCATACGACACAAATAAACTTTATATGGAAACCAAACAAATAAACAGCAGTAACCATTCTACTTTCGTTAACATGTCAGCAAAATCATCAGGAGTTCAATACAGATGCCTTCAGGTAGCCTGCTTTAGGAGATTGGCCTGGGTGTCTTGCAGGATAATTGTTTCCTTTGGTGGTATTTTGGAGTTTCTCCCAGATCCCCTGTGATTACAATAGAAAATGCAAATATAGGTAAATCTATTTCTCATTCTCTCTCTCTCTCTCTCTCTCTCTCTCTCTCTCTCTCTCTCTCTTCAACTGTCTCTCTCTGTTGTTGTTGAGTAAACCATGATGATAGACCTACTGTTAAGGCCTGACCTAGAGCCCTCCTGTGTACCATTACTAAAATGTATGTTTTTTATTTTGGGACATGCAGGGATATAATGCTGGAGCTTGATCTTACCTGTCCTCCACATCTTCTATTGTGTCAGGAAGGGGGGAGCCAAGTGTTTCTGGAAGAAATATTGCTGCCACTCCACTGAGAATCGGAGCTCCTCCGTAGATTAAACCTGGAAGCCAAGGTATGTATTCGCCCGTGAGAAGCACCATAGGGGCTACCATGGCTCCTACACGAGCCATCATGGATACCCACCCCATGCCATTCTGACTGAGAGAGAGAGAGAAAAAACAGCCATAACTACACTCTTCCTTTAAACCAGTGACTGCTGGTAATAAAGTAGCAATGCATATGTGGACTGTTTTTATTTTACTAATTTGGGAAACATCTTAAAAAAGGGTTTGGAGGCCCTCTTTAATTTGTTTTCAAAGGGCAATACTAAAAAAACCAGCTGAAAGTGTACAGGAGATACAGTACAGTATCACTGCCTTGCATAAAATGTTAGAAAATGGACATTGAATTTAACTTAGTTAGGTAAATGTTCAAGTTTATGTTTCACAGATGACTGTGCAGTTATAGTTTAATATATAAAGAACATATGATGGGGACAGGGGGTTTTAAGTTACTATAACAGACCTGGAAAAGATGCTTTAACACGGTTTGCTTGTTGGCGTCACATCTCACATTTTTTCACACATTTTACTGATTTATGGAACATTTGACAGGAAAAGATGCGTGAATGTGTTTTGTAAATTTGTTTGTAAGTTGGTGTCACTTTTTTTTTAAAAAGATGCCAAATGTTTACTAAGACAACAAATTTCGTGATTAACATGCCTAAGGTTATGGTATGATCATTTTGTCAACAAGAGAAGACAGCCAATAAAGGCCATAAAAGTTAATAGAACATATAGTTTGTGCTGCAAAACACCTAAGGGTGAAAGTTAAATTGATCAGAAAATGGACAGAACATAGTTTGCCCAACCATGATCCCATGCTGCTGATAATATTGTCCCAATAAATCCATGAAAATGCATCCCCTCAAAATGCACAGCCAGCCCCCCATTTGCTGTAGATTGCAGTAAACTTGTATTTTGGTATTGGTAGTGAAGTTGTTTCTGTCTCAACACAAAGTAGTCCCAACTTAACCCCATGTGTGTATGCATTTGTTGCAGCCTATTTGTTAAATCAATTCTATCTTCTGAATAAAACTGGAGTAGCCTGCAGACTTCTAAAGCAATGTCCACATTTCAAATTTTTCAGCAAAAAGCAATTGAGTCAGTCCAGTAGAGAAACATCTGGCTCATTCATAAATAGAGATCGGATTTCTTCAATAAACAAAATGAACTGAACTAAATTCATTAATACAAAAGATAAAATAGTGTAATAACATAAGATAAATTTACCTCAAAAAAACTAACTAATTGACATTTATTTGTTGCCAAATTAGGCTCACCGAATGATGGTTGGATACAATTCTCCAGAGTAAAGGTAGCAGCAGTTGAAGGAGGCAGCAAGGCAACCTTTACCCAGTACAGCCAGACACGTCCGTGCAGTCGTTTTATCTGCACAGGAGTGGAACATTCATCAGATCACTCTGTTGTTTCTGTAATAAAATATACAGTTTGGATGCATGTGTTTAAACCATGGATGTGGAACATGGTTTAAACATACCATAAGGTACTAGCAGGTTGATCAAAATAGTGACTCCAGCGAAGATCAGACCACCACATTGTGATGGACGTCGTCCAATAAAACTCATAGACACAGTTATGACGACTTTAGCAGGGATGTCAACAGCTCCGAAGATCACTTGGATTAAGTAGATGTCCACCCCAAACTTTTGCAGATCCATAGCAAGACCATAGTAGGCAAAGCTTGTTGAAAACCTACGTTAGTGTATACAAAAACATGCACAATATCATTTCAATTTCATAGAAGGTGCTTAAAAACTGCCCCTGAGTTTGCAGTGCAGGACATGTACCAGACAGCACTCAGGCAGATTGTCATTGTCCTCATTGTGGGTGTGCGGAACAGATCCAGGACAGAGTAAGAGCCCTGCGAACAAGACATCTCTTTCGTCATGGACTCTTGCAGCATCTAGTATGCAAAAAGAGAAAGTTCTCTCAGTTTCAAAATTATTGTATACACAATTATAAACACAGATAGATGATGCAATAACACAAACACACAAAGTTCCCTTACCTTAATGTCAATTTTTTCTCCCTCTTCACGCCGTCCGTTAAAATTGGCCACTCTTTTAAGGTTCTTGATGGCTTGTTCGGGCTTATTACTCATAACTAACCATCTTGAAGATTCATGAAACCACCTGTGTGAGATATTTGTCTAGTTTATTTGTTAATAGTACAATAACTTTATGTTTGATCACTAAATCTTTGCAATTTTAAACATGAATCAGTCATTCTGGTTGCAACTCAAACTTTTTTTGCAGTTCAATACTTGGCATCTCACCATGAGATGAGGAAGAAGAGATAGAAGGGCAAGGACACAGCCAGGGCTAACCACCTCCAGTCCCGGATGAAGTAGGCTATGACTGCCAGGATCAACTGTCCCACTGTGTAACTGTAACCTGTTATTGTCCCCACCACAGTTCGCACACGAGTGGGGATCCACTCCACAACTTGAAATTGAAGAATCACAGAACAAGAGATATTTTGGTCCAATTAGTACTCTATCATCAGCATGCATGTTGACTCTATCCAGATAAGTCATTCAACACTTATTGTACTCTATCCAGCTAAATATCTTACTGAGCGAGAAGGTGTTGAGTCCCAGGCCGGACAGAGCCATGCCACAGCCAAAGCGGAACACACAGTAGAGGGTGAAGGAGTTTGAAAAAGCAACACATGTTCCCGACACTGCCATGAGCAGGTTAGAAATGAGCAGGAGGATGCGTCGACCATATCTAGGAGCCAGATGTATTTGGTCAGACTATATCAAATTATATGACTTGAATTAGTGGCTATTTTTTTAGCAAAACTGCATGCAGAAGAGTCAAGTTGTCCTATGTGATATTCACTCATATTTAAAAGTTACATGCATGGTTGACTGTGCCAGATAACACTCCTTATTAGTCACAAAACCACACAATAAAGTAGGGATAAGATTAATGTTACCTGTCTGAAAGACCTCCAAAGACAACAGCTCCCACAAGCACACCTCCCATGTAGACTGTTTGTCCCATTTGCTTTAAAGAGCGCAGATCACACACCAAATGCCACTGACGAAAAATGGAACACAATTTAACACACGTAACAAAAAGACATATACATGTTAAAAGCAACAACAACAAAAAAGTATTCCTACTGTACATCAGATATGATCGTTGAGCTCATATCAGTCATGTTATAGGACCATCCGTCTGTGCATCCCTGCAGATCAACATCCAAACCTTCCTTAGTGTCTCCGTCCTCCCCTGAGCCGGAGCTCCCGTTCAGGAGATGCCACTGTGGAGTAACGTAACGCTGGCACCTCTGGGGCTTCCCTATCTGGTCTTGCGGCACTGTGATCAGCAGCATTTCCTCTGGGCTCAGCTGGGACTGAGACAGGTTTGTGTGTGCGTTGCAGTAGTGAGGAGGCACTGCAGCCACAAAGTTCTGCAGCAGGTTGTGACTGGCCATCAACAGGACAGGCATGCAGAGAAGCGTCACATGCAGGATCTGGAAGCGTCCTGTGCTCCCCACCTGCTCTAGGAGATCACCAAAAGCCATAGTTTTGTACAAGCACAACTCCACAAGATGACTTGATGTTAACGGTGCTAGATCCTGTTGTTGGTACGTTCCTTTAGAACACTTGGATGTGCAAAAAATAACGTTCTAGCCCCTGTGAAAAATATTGAAGAAAACACCAGTTGTGAGAACTAACCACAGTATATTAAAAGTGTTATGTAATAATACCAATTGATAGACTTACTTGCTGAATTTAATCTTCTCGCGTTACATAAATAGCTGCAAAATAAAATAAGAATGGGGGCTCACAAAGTGTTGCACCTTAAAAATAACACATGATACCTTCAATTTAAATAAAATCCTGGCAAAGTGTTCCAGAAAGAGGTCCTTAAAATAGCCACAAAAAAAAGAAAAATGCTGTCTTGCTGCAGTGTGTCAACATTCGTAATCAGTTTAAAGTCCAACGGCTTTTCAGAAGTTTGGATTATAAGAAGTGCACTAATACCTCTTGAGGTATTAGTAGCTCGTTCACTGAACACTGAGGTAGAATGCAGAGTCCTTGCTGTGCAGGAACAATATCTTGTTGAAGTTTTTCAGTTAATGTGAGCTCCAGCATCAAGAGTGTGCATGTGACTATCCTCAGCTCTTTGCCCTCTTTGCACTGACTGCCCTTTATTGGTTACTGAAGGATAGGGTGATGAAGAATCTCTGTGTGTATGTGTCGCTTTTCTGTGTGTGTGTGTGTGTTTGTGTGTGCGTGCGTGCGTGCGTGCGTGTTTGTGTGTGTGTGAGTGCGCACCTGTGCATGACGTACACATGAGGTCAACCTAAAGTAATTTTGTTTTATAGGTGTTTTCTATATCAGTTTCTTTAATGTTTTCTGTCACCATGTGAGTTTTCAACACCATGACTCATCCTCTGTCACCTTGTGTTATAAAACAGATTTCAGTCAATAAGTGACTATGTGATGACAATTCATTCAACAACAGTTGTATGTGTTCTCACTTAGTCAAGTCATGCTGACAGAGTTATGCAACAGAACCAAGAATAAAAATATAACAACTACAGCAATGCACTGCGATAATTTATATTTCCATATTGTGTTTGCAGAGTACATCTGAGAAAAAAACTGAGACATTTCTGTCTGGGTTTTGCGTCCTTATAATTAGTTTTGAGGAATGTGCGTTTATGTAATGATCAGCATGAGATGTCAGGCTGAATGAAGCCCCAGGTGCACCAAAGAAAACAATAAACTTTCCGTTTTTTCAGCTGCCAGACTGGGATCAGGAAAAGATTTGTCCTTTTAAATCAGTCCTGCTTCAGGGTGTTTAGTAGTTTGAGCCCTAAAAGTACGGCTATTTGACAAAATATGTATGAAATACTTTTTTTGCATACAGACATCCTGGGGGGTCTAGGCTTTTTGTGAAATTTGGACTACAAAAAAACAAAGTGTTAGGGGTAAAAACAAACAAATATTAAATCAGGATTCAGAGATTTAAACCAGATACGTTTCGATGTTTCAAGTTTCAATGACTATAATTTTATATTCTGGGATTGATTGAGTAACCAACAACAAGAGAACATCGAGTATAGTACATGCAAAATACATGTTGCAATGGGATCTGAACTGTCTCCATTATGAAATTTCTGCATACTGAATATACATTCTGAATACTGCAAGAGAATCATTCAAGAATCCATGTACAGACTCACAAATAATCTACCTACAGTATGGGAATGTGCCAGTTAAACATTTAAAGACTGCGGTTTATTTTACTTCTGCAGTTATCTAAAGCTGAGAGATGTTGGACTTCAAACAGGTCCCTCACTTATTGTTCATTAATCATTTACTTTAGTACTAAAGTTGTATTTGATTAAGCATGGCATTATTTACGGATTTCTTGCAGAGCACTGACTGCACTGGTATTGGCTGATCAACCATTTCATGTTTCACAATCATTGGTTCATTCACAGTAGTGTTGCTCTCCATTTTAACCAGTCACATCAGACTTCATCTATTACGCTGCTCATAATCTCATGCCACACATTTTGTTGATTTTATTCTTTATTCACCTTGATACTTAGTGATCCTGATTTGAGACACTTATAAACATGAATTTGATCCCAAATGAGTCTTTTACAATGTATTTATTTACAAGTTATTGGAGCTTTATAATAGCTTGTGGGAGTTACTGACCCCAAGTACACAGAATATCAGTATAAGATCACATACTGTGAGGGACTTTTTGGCAAACCTACAATACAATGTATGAAACATACAATATTTCTGTTTTTGGTATAATGCAAAAATGGCCAATTCTCTTTTGGAGGTTTTTGCTCCGCTGCTTTTGTCTCAGCCATATACTTTGTAGATGTGTGGCTCTTTATCAATCCACACTTTACAGTCAAAGCGGCCATTAAAAGAAGAAAAAAAAAAAAAAAAAAAAAAAAAAGGAAGTCCGGATGCACAGCTGGATATCAGAGTACTGTGTGTCTCACCAGGTCCGGATGGTTTTACTCCTTTCTCTTACCTGCCACCTGGCAGCAACAGTTTCTCTAACAGGCGACTCAAAAAAATGCTAAAATTTTAAAAAGCTTTCTATCCACAGTACAGACCACATGAGGATGTTTGTTGTTTCAGTGACTGGAACAATTCCCAAAATAGCAGGTGTATATTGAAAAATGTAAATAAATTCAAATAACCATAGGAGTCATAGCCCTGGAAAATGTCATAACCCTAGGAAACATCTGTGCCGACACAACATAATTACATTCTTTATGGTGATGTTCATTCATTGTTAAGGAGTGAAGTTCCTGGATGGATGCACTGTACTGCAACAAAACGTGATAACAGCTGGCATTCAGACTTACTTTACTCCTCTGACTGTATCCAGTCACCAGCATACTGGATAAGAATGCTGCCCTCACTGACATAGTGCCAAAGTCCTTTCTGCTGCTAAACTGGGTCTTGTGCTATTGGTGTTGTCTGCTGGGGCCACAGCCTTAACACTGTGTTAAGGCCTCCATTTAAAGAAAAAAACCAAGGCTCAAAAGGAATTGGAGGATGCCAGACACAAGGTTAACAATTAACCAACAAGCTTTATTAAATAATGCAAAAATATTCCCAAAAGTAGCAAACAAAAAGAAACAAAAAGGGACTGGAGACCCCGGCCAAAAAGAACAAAAGATGGGAAGACGCTGGACCAACCTTGCAATGGGTCATCACTCCCCATGTCTCCCCCTTATTTACCAAAAAAGGGTAAACTAATCCTACACCAAACAAAAGAGACGAATAACTGAACTAATGGTAATCTCCAGCCCAAACTAACACAATAAACTAAAAGAACAACAACTCCAGCAGCTAAGTGTGCATGGAGGTTGGGAAACACAAACCTGCCTGTGGAGAAAAAAGGTGAGGAGGAAACTCCTCACTTGTGTGCTGCTGGTGTGCTCTCCAGGTGCCCCTGTCCCTTTACTCTCTGCCTTCTTATCACCTCCCCCACTCTACCTGAGCACTGATTATGCTCAGGTGGGCAACAGGCAGAGGGAGGAGGGCAGAACGAGGGACAGAGAGAGAGAGAGAAACAGAGAAACAGAGGGAGAAAACAACACACACACAAGCACATGTAACAACCTGTATCCCTCGTTTTGGTTGGTGTTGCACCACTGAACTCTGCTCTACATTGTTCCATTATTTGCCTTATTTAAAGCTACCCACTTGGTACCTATAAGCCCTTCCCAAGATTTCTTTCAGAATTGTAGTAGCCTACGTTCAACATTTCTCAGCTGAGAAGATTTCAGAGGAAGGGAAACCATTTGATGGTTATCTCACATACAGATAATGAAACGTATTTATTGTCTTACTTAGGCTAATATAAACCTGTTATGAGGTTTATTCTGTATCTGAGGTCTATTGAGATATCGGATGAATGTTGACTTAACACTTACCTCAGCAGTCTGCAGCTTGGTCACTGCTGTTCACTAATTTGACCACAGATTTTCTTTTTCTCTTTTGATTAAAGATTTTTTTGGGGCTTTTTATTTTATTAGATAGTGATAGATTGACAGGAAAGGGGGGAGATAAAGGGGATGGCACACAGCAAAGGTGCGTATGTGTGTATTAAAGTCTTAAAGTTCACTGTCCTCACACGTTGTTATGAGCCCAGTATATAGGTCTACTGTAAGTGGATTTGTTTGCAACTTTGGCAAAATCAATCATTTACATCAAATAAAATGTAGGCTACCAAAGTATATTGACAGGCTTTGTAGACCATAGTTCAAATGGCCATTTCTTGAGTGTGATGCCTGGAAATACTATTATTACCCAATAATAATTCTCTTTGCAACAAAATGCATTATTAACTGATGTTGTTGATTTCCATTTTCCTGGCATAAGTGGTCTCAACTTGTTTGATGTCTTCATAATTAAACTTCAGCTCCTGGCTGAATACTGCAAGATAATCATTCAAGAATGTCATGTCTTGTCTCTGTGTCAAGTTTTTGTTTCAGTTTGTTTCGTGTTTTCTGTTTAGTTTTCCATTTCCTGTTTTATTTTGAAACTATGTGTTGCACCTGCGTCTCATTGGCCCCCCTGTCTTGTGTATTTACTTTCAGTCTTACCCTTAAATGTGCAGTATACTCGCCGTTCTTGACCAAGGGGGTAAGCGAGCCTCCACAAAGCGTACTTGCTATGGCGCCATTTTGATGTTATCATGCCATCACCTGCCGTTAGTATTCCATTGACTGCCATTCATTTTGACAGTGAATAACTTTACATCTGAAGCGTTTAAAGACTCTATTTGTCCATTGTTTATTTCTAAAGAAACATGACAATGAATAAAAGGCTCCATTACCTTGTATCTCACGTTATGGCTCCGTAGCAGGCGTTTTTGTAATAATAGGCTAACGATTGTGTCATAACCACAGACAGGTTGTTCATGTTACATCTACGTCGTCCAGCTCAGTTGGAGGCAGCCATCACCGGAAAAAAAGGACTTTTAATAGACTTCTCTCCTCTACTGTCTATGTTCCTGACATGGTGCACGACAGTGTGACGTCATGGGAGCGCCGTATCTATTTATACATCCATGATTTATACTCGCGCGTGGTGGTTGCAACACTAGTTGCAGTCTTCTCATGAACATATTTGTCGCAACAGAGGAAAGGCTCCCGACTTTTGCTATTTCTACGGACTAGAAAAAGAAGAAAAGGGTAAACAGTGGTGGAACTGGCAGCAGCAGCATTGACGTCAATGTCTACGGTGGCTAAGATGATTTTGGAGTCAATGGATGAGGAAGAACAGCTGCTTTTGAGCCTGCTTGCAAAGAAACGAAGAAAAAGAAGGTGGAATGTTCGTCCTTTGAATAACGCCAGACATAAATATGGTGAGTTCAATATCCTTGTGAAACAAATGAGGATGATAGACGAAGAGAAGCACTTTGAGTACTTCTGAATGTCTGCACAACGATTCAATGACCTACTTCGTCGGATTAAGCCTTTCATTTACCATAAAAGAACTCATCTTAACCCAGTAAGTTTACAAGAGAGACTTGCAGTCACTCTGTGAAGCTTTGTGGTGGCAAATTTTATTTTAACCATTTGTTTAATGATATTAACCATTGGTTTGATTGTTTTATAACGCCACAAGATTTAGCTTCTTCATGTGTAGATTCAAAAGGCTCCAAGTGAAATAGTTGGCAACCGTGAACTATAGCCCAGTAGAGTTATTTAGTTCTACTAGCCTGAACCTTCTCACATTGTTGTCTTTTTGCTTAGATAGAAGTGGAGAAGGCCGATGACTGTTTACAACAGTGAGAACTACGTAGGTTTCTGTCTCCTGAGATAAAAGTGTTGTTTAGGCTAATGTTAAGAACAAAGAGCAGAGGGGAAGGTGAGACAATGGTGTGACTGTTAATGATGTCCTCTCTTCAACTATGGCCATACTAAAAGATACATTTAGAGGAGTGGCTTAACAGAGGTCTTCACTATATGATGTTTGGATGTTTAGATTTTAGGTTAGAAAGACATTTTCAGTTGTGCTGCGTATACCTTTGAAACTGTTTTCTCCATTTGCAAATGTAAATAAATACTCAAAGACCAAACTTTGGTAACGGTTGTTATTCGTTTTGATTTCATCATGACTATCACTAACTGCTGCTTCAAGGAAAACTTCCATCACAGCTTGCCCACAAACTCGTCTATGCTTCCTGTTTCTGCTGAAATAAATAGAGTGGTACACGACCTCTGATCTCCTACTTACCTGAGTTGAGCATTTGTGGGCCAGTTAAACAATTAAAGGCTATGGTTTATTTTACTTCTGCAGTTATCTAAAGCTGTTAGATGTTTGATGAGAGGTTGGACTTCAAACAGGTCCATCATTTATTGTTCAGTAATCATTTACTTTAGTACTCAAGTTGTATTTGCTTTAGTATGGCATTATTTACTGTTTTACTGTTCCATATTTATACTGCAGTTTAAAATACTTAAAGGTCCCATGACATGGTGCTCTTTGGATGCTTTTACTGTATATAGACCTTAGTGGTCCCCTAATACTGTATCTGAAGTTGTACACTGTACCATTTCTGTGTCTGAAGCTATTGAGGAGGAGAGTGGGAGGGGCAAGGTGGAGGGTGGGGGTGTGGCCTTGACCAACTGCCACTTTTCTCGTTTGAAAGCCATGATGTCTCTCTCTCTCTCATGGGTTGGCCAAATTCTCTGGGCGGGCAAAGCAGAGAAAGGGGAGGTAACCTTGCTTGTTATGACCTCATAACAAGCAGATTCCAAAACGGCTCATCTGAGCTTTCATTTTCTCAAAGGCAGAGCAGGATACCCAGGGCTCGGTTTACACCTATCACCATTTCTAGCCACTGGGGGACCATAGACAGGCTTGGGGAACTCATATTAATGTTAAAAAACCTCATAAAGTGAAATTTTCATGCCATGGGACCTTTAAAGGTATATTGTATTGACTTATACAAAAGTAATCCCTCTCAGTCATAACTTATGACCCACTAGAAGTGTGTGGTGGTGTCTGTATCTGCAGAGACCCTGCCTTCTGCATCTATTTTATCTTTTCTTATTTTGCTGATGGGGGAACGTTTCTGGGCGGTAACAAAGAGCCTTTGGGCCTCACATGGGTGTGTAACCCTTAGCCAACAACAGCGTGCAGGGTGTGCAGCTTGTTGTCATTCCCAAACCTCCTCTTTGCCCGTCAGTGTCTCATATCGACGCACAAGTCTAACTGACATAGACACAGAGAGACAGAAAGGATGAAGCTCTGCATTCATTCATCAGGCAATGTGGCACATTCCACGTGTGTGGTTGTGTTTTATTTATTTAGCGCATAATCGCTGCAAAACAATAACAAAGGAGTCTTTTTTATCTCCGATTAGTGCTTTGTACAGGGCTCCATCTCTTCTTTTAGATGTGGAATGTATCTCTGTGTACTGTATGTGTGCATAACGGAAAGGTGTCTTCAGATGTTTATATTGTATCGTGTCTTGTTGATGATTACTGGAGGGTGACCATACAGATTATTTATTAATCTTGTGTTTTTTATGTTATATGTTGATTGTCTGTGCAGGCGTTGCAAGACAAATTTCTGTGTGAACAGACAAAAGTTGTATCTAATCTCTCTTTCTCTTATCTTGTGTAGTCTATAGTTCACTCGACCAAGGGCCAACTTTGAACAGTCTGTTTACAAACAGTAAAGCCATACTGACTAAATGTTCTACCTTTAAATATATCATCTGGAAATACCTGGCTTTCCCAGAAATAGAATGGGAACAGCTAGAAAAAGTTACCCAGGCTGTCATTGTATTTAAGATTTTTATTCAGAATGGGTCTGAGTGGACATACAAGAGTATGTATTATATTTTTGAATAAAAAAATATTACCAATAAATTCACAAAGCCCACCACTCTTTATCCACTGTAACCTGGATATTGGGAATCTGCAGGTATGAAGAACGTAAACTAAGCCAGAGTCAAGAGTTTGTGTAAGACACAATGTAGTAAAGTGGAAGCATTTAATGCTAATCCCTTTTAGACACAGGTTTTTTGGGGGCTTTTACCAGACGCACAGTATCTACTATGTGGGTTCTTAAGGTGGCCGTGTTGTGATACAAGCGGGGAAAGTTGGGGTGTTGTGCCATCATGTGGACAGTTTAGTGCTTATCATCAGGGGCGGGGAGTTTCTCAAGTGTGGGCTCCATGCCCCAGATCTCACGAGCATACTGGGCAATGGTGCGATCACTGGAGAATTTGCCACATCCGGCAATGTTGTAAATCACCTTCTTGGTCCATTCCTTGGGGTTCTGATGAGAGGATGTCAATGATTGATAAAGTTAATCAGAGTATAATAACATCAGTAATTAATAGGATTAGTAGCTCTGAGTCCCCTTCCATTAGTGGTTATACTTATAATATACTAATTAAAGTTCTGCCATAAATGCATAAAAGACCCACGTGGTTAATGTAGCTTTTTAATGAACATACCTTGTAAAGAGCATTGACTTTCTCCTGGCATTTGATATAGTCTTCATAGTCAGCAAAGACCTTAAATCTGTGCATAAAAGAATGCAATTAACTCAATGAACAAGCTATATAATGCAATGTGAATGCACACAGTGTTTGTGTGTGCATGTTAGGTGTACTGAATGCATGTGTGCATGCAAAAGAGTGTGAGTTGTTTTCTTTTTTTTCTTTTCAGGCACCAGCATGCAAGTTTATACACATTCACTTTCACTTCATTTGTATGTATGTACGCATCTGTGCGCCGCAGGCTGGTAATATTAGATGTGTCTTTACCTGTCATGATGCATCAGCATGTTGACAATTTCCTTAAACAGGTCAGGCTGCTTTAGGCTAAAAAAGCCTCCAGCAATCTGGTCAATAGCCTGTTTTAACTCAGGCAGGCGGTTGTAGTACTCTTCAGCGTGGTAACTAAGCAGGACCAAAAATAAACAAAATACATGTTCAAAAAAAACAGAAGCACAAGCTTGTTGCTGTTGTAACTGGCTAATTAATGAAGGCATGGTTTTCAGTGCCTATACATATATAGTATCAACAGGTTTGACAAGGTTGCACCTTTTACTGTGAGCTTGGGTGGAAAAAACACTTGACGTCTGGTGAAATTGATCAATAACAAAACCTCTGTGAGAGAGTGTAAAGCTGCCGGATTGTCAGAGCGTGTGGTGCTCACTACATTCATATCAAAAGGTCTTGACAGTTGGACTATCTTGGAGATATTTCACTAAATGAATCTGATAACAGGTAACACACTCTGTTCTTATATGCAAAGACATTACATACTGTTGTGGCACAAATAAAAAGACAGGGATGAATTCTTTTTAAGTTTGTAGAAAACATATTTGGGGACTTGCAGCTGTGTATCACCTTGCTCAAATGTGAAAATCTGTGTGGTGAAGAGGCAATATCACACGCTGAACAGGTTTTATTAGCTGCAGAACAAAATACGTTTGAGGTAGAAGTGCAAAATGTAAATACGTTTGCACTTATGAAGGGCAGGGGCAAGGCTAGAAGGGGGGCATGGGGTGGCACCGGCCCACCGTGAAATATGATTCCCCCCAATCCATTGGGCTAGAGTGCTGTCAATCTGACAATTGTGAGTTCCATTGGACCAGAGTACTGTCACTTGTTCTGTCAATTTTCCCATCCCTTGTCACATGACCAATTAATGTTTCCATGATGACTATCCACAATTCTGATACCATGGAGCCAGCACTTTTTTTTTTTATGTGGCAGACTGAGCTTATAGAAAATGTTTATTGTATTTGCATATACAATTTCTTTTTAAATTAAAACAAGTGAAATTAATAATGAATGTGATGTTTTATTTAGCAGAATTACATTGTGTTGTATCTATCTAATATTTCCTAAATTTCTAAGACCCCGGGCCCCCCATGACAGATTATTGGTCCTCCCTGTGCCACCCCACCTAAGAAATCCTGGAATCGCCTTCCTTACCCTTTCTTGTCAAGTGCATCAACGTCATCCACCCTCATGCCGAAGATGAAAATGTTGTCCATGCCAGCCTCCTCGGCCATCTCAACATTGGCTCCATCCATGGTACCAATGGTTAGAGCACCATTCAACATGAACTTCATGTTGCCGGTGCCAGAGGCCTCAGTGCCAGCTGTGGAGATCTGCTCTGACAGGTCGGATGCAGGAATGACTGAAAAGATGACAGAAGTAGAGGGTTGATGACTCTAATAAGCATTTTGCGTTAAAATAAAATAAAAAAAAATACTGACTGGGCACAACTGCAGAGGAGGAAATGAGCCGGATGATGAGCATGAGAACAGATACAAAGAGAGAGGAAAAAAGAGTGGGAAGAAGTCGATTATTTGGAAATTACCTCTCTCTGCCAGTGTGACTCTGTAATTCTCCAAAAAGATGACTTTGAGACGGTCCCCGACCACAGGATCATTGTTGACCACCTCGCCAATAGCTGTGATCAGGCGGATAATCATCTTGGCAGTGTGGTATCCAGGAGCAGCCTGCATGAAAGGAAAAGTTGGAGAAAGCGTGTTAAATGAATTGATCCTGAATTGTGAGGGTGAGTTTGTTTTTAAAGCCCAGTTGCTTGCTTAAACTACAAACCTTTCCTCCAATCATGATAGTTCTTGGAGTCCACTGCTTGTTAGGCTCCTTCTTGATGCCTGGCGGAGATATGAAGCGATTACAGGAGTTGCTTTAAGTGTGTGTGTGTGTGTGTGTGTGTGTGTGTGTGTGTGTGTGTGTGGCTCTGACACAGTGTGTGTGTGTGTCACACACACACACACACACACGCACAGACACACATTCTGCCCCTGAAATCATTCTAAAAACCACAGTATTATTATGTGTTATTAGTATAGTTGAATTGAAAAGATTGCTCTTATGTGCTCTTACGGTTATAGTAGGTGATGATGTGCAGACAGTTCAGCAGCTGTCTCTTGTATTCGTGGATTCTCTTGACTTGTAGGTCAAACATGGAGTTGGGGTTGATCTTCACCTTATAGTGCTCCTCCAAGTGGACAGCAAACTTCATCTTGTTTTCCTACTTTATCCAAACAGTGTCATTATATAAAACACAACTTCAATTTGTGTGGTTATTTGTATGTGCCAAAAAAAGACACATTCAGAATTCTGGAAAAACAATTCTATAAGATACAATAGAGAAACACATAACAACATATGCCATGTGTCAAAGAAAACAAACTCCTTGACTTTCATATATTGTGCAGAGGCGACAGTAAAATCTGTTACTGGAGGCTGTGATCACAGCTCTGCAGGTTGGTTCTGCTGCCTGATTGTATGTACAGTAAAAACGTGGACTAATCTGGGCATGTTACCATTAAAAAGCAATGATTGCTTTGCGCTATTGCCAGCTATAATAAAGTCTGACTATGTAATCATGAGTATCACCTAACTCACACATAACTGTAATTGCAAAGTTGAGATCAAATAATACTTCACCTGCTTCACTTTGGCAACATCACGAATGAAAGCCTCATCATTCACGTACTTGCAGAGACCCTTCAGCTGGTCGAGGTCACGGATGAAGTCCTCACCGATTCTCTGTTAACAAAAATGCAAAAAGAGTAAATAAAAGCTACAGGTATTCACAATGTTGTTTGTGTAAAGTGTGCATGTTAAAACACAGCTAACCTCGGCGATGACCTCAGCCAGCCCTGGGTTGCACATGACCAGCCAGCGGCGAGGAGTGATGCCGTTGGTCTTGTTTTGGAACTTATGTGGCTCCATTTCATAGAAGTCCTTGAAACTGCAGGCAGTGAAGCATCACATATATCAGAAAACACAGATGATGCAGTAGCCCATGAAATCATAAAGACCTGGGGATTAATGAAACAAATACTACAACATACATGTACTGTATTTCTGTGATTTAGCACTACAGAATATGAAAAAATGTTTATTGTAGGGACATACACAGTAGCTTTGAGAATGTCAGAGTGAATCTGGGCCACGCCGTTGACAGCATGGGAACCCACAATGCACAAATGGGCCATGTTGATCTTCTTTTGTCCGCCTTCCTCAATGAGGGACATGCGGCATAGACGATTATGATCACCAGGATACTTGGCAGCAACTCTCTGCAAAGTTAAAAAGAAGCAAAACATAACTCATAGATTCTGTTTTTATTTTTGCTTGCTGAATGGTAGATTTCTATTCCCATACATATTAAAGTAGGTCAACACAGATATTCTAGAAAAATATCAAATGAGCAGCAACAGGACAATTTCCATCAGTGTGTAATGAAACTCAGTGTATTGTTGAGTTACAGCTTACAAATCCTGCCTACCCCTTCATGTCAGAAATATTCATCTGTCCATTCAGCAGGAACATGGGCTATTCATTCTGACAGATGTTGCAATTAAAAGCAAATAAAAACCATTTTGTTCTTTGATGTAAAGCCTTTAGGTCCTCATGCTAATCTTTAAAGTCATTCCTTGCATCTTAATAGGTTTTTCTGTGGTCTCTTCAGACAAAACATAAAATATCAGAGTTACGGTGCTTCTTGTTTATTCTGCTTTTCTAGTCTCACGTTGTTTAATTTCAATTAAACTCTTTTTACTTTATAAAAGTCCCACTTTAAGCGTTGACATCATCCACCTACCTTAACTTATACATTGTGTTCAACCACGCAGATGAAAGTACAGAGGGCTATTCTATTGCAAGACTTTATTACTATATTGCAACTAAAACACAGAGAACATAACCTCCGCTGCCATAAATACACATAGTATGCAAGGCATTATGGAAATGATAACGTGTTGCAATGTGCGGTACTAACCTCCAGGTGGCGACGGTTGATCTCATATATAATTTCCAGGTGACGAGGCAGCAGATAAGCAAACAGATCGACTGGCCAGCGCTCCAGAGCTTCGGGAAGGACGGTGTGATTGGTGTAGGCACAGGTACGCACACAGATGTCCCATGCCTAAACACCAGCGAGAGGAAATACATACATTTATGCAAGACAGTATGATGATGGCGGTAAATAGTTTATAAACTACACTAAATTGTAAAAACACTGTAACATGAAGCAAAGCAAGAAAAGTATCTTAAACACTAAAATGTGTTTGAAAATATGTTGAAAATTTGAAAGATAAAACTATGAAGCTATGAGAAATTCAGTTTAGCTGGCACACCAGTGTTGCTCTTCCTCACCTTTTCCCATTCAAGTTTCTCCTCATCAACCAGAACCCTCATTAGCTCAGGAATAGCCATGGCTGGGTGAGTGTCATTCAGCTGGATGGCAACCTGAATATGCAGAACATTATTAAATGTCAAAACAGAATTCTCCTAAAATACAATAAAACCCACCTACAGTACAACCTGTTCAACACACCGACAGTTCAACACACCGACAAAGGCAATTTAACAAAAGCACAGAGAGAACATCAGAGGGGAATCTTTTCATTTGTGACACAAACTATTTTGTTGAGTTTTTCGCCTCACCTTGTCAGGCAGTTTGCTGAAGTCTGTGCGAGCAATCTCCCTGGAGCCAAACTTAGAGACCTTGAAACGACGGATGATGTCTTGCAGGGTGGCAGACACCACAAAGTATTCCTGCTTCAGACGGAGCTCCTTTCCTTCAAAGAACTGAGGATAAAGACATATATTTGTCTGTTTCTAGTCTGCAGGCAAACATGAATAGGTTTTGTATTCATTAAACATATCCTTTAGCATATTAGTGACATGTATTCACGCATGGACAACTAAAATCTTTCCATTTTAATGAAATAATTACCCAAACCTTGGCACAGAAGTATGCTCTATAACAAATACCTGTAGTATAATTAGCATGCAGTTATAATCATTTTAGCATAACATCAAACACCCATCTATAATATACAGTTGTATGCTAATGCAATTAATGCAATTAAATCTGTGCATACATTGTGTAACGTTTCCTCCAACAATTATTTGAGATATTTATGGAAGTTGAATTCCGTTTTCTATGTTTTGATCCAGAGCAACCTTAAAAATAATGTTTAATTTCACATTTGTTTTGCCAAAATAGAAGAGACCATGATGTGATTAAGGCAAAGTTTTGTTATCAAATAGTGTGTATAGTAAGGGGATTTAAAAAAAGACAGCTCAGGAAATATTACCTTTGCCCCACGTCCTGGAAACAGAAAAAGTGTGTGTTTTAGTGGTAGTAATTTAGAAATGAATGTGTTTCTGGATTAAGGCATGACATAAAAACCGTCGGTTGCTGCTGTTATTTATCATTATTTACAATTTTGGGTCAGTGGCTGGATATATTAGCCTATTGTATAATTTTAAAATTATGTATTTTAATTGCGCTTGCTACAATCCGCATGCATGCCCAAAGTCTTGCCCTGGGGCACGTTCAATCTCAAAACGGTGTGCACTGTTTTGCTACGGTTTCCTGAACGACATGTTTCCTCGGAATGGTGTGTGCAACGGGCTTTGAGCATTGACATATATATAATGGACCAATAGACCCCGTTGCTCTGGACGGAGACGAGGGAAGGCTATTAGAAGCACTTTTCCGGTGATCTCTTGCTTTACTGAGACTCCAACTGAGAGATACAATGTAGATGTGACGTGAGCAACGTGTCTGAAAGAGTCTTCTGGTAGCTGTGCCAAGAGAAATCTCAATCATTCCGAATCTTACAGAGACGGAGAGCGTAGGTATATGTAAGGAGATAACATAAGCACAGGCTAATTATTGCTAACTAACATGCTAGTTAACATTAGTAATTAAACCTAAACAGCTAACCTAAGTCGAAACTGCCTGGGAGCTTCTCCTGTACTATACGGTGAATCAACTAATTGTTTCTGGGTTTTCTATATTGTTAAAAAATAAACTATGATAGAACAGCAGTCTATTGTAAAACTGACTGAACTGAATTAAAAAAATAATATCTGGCCCACGACTGTTTCTGCTCTCTCTTGCACAGACATAAATTACCAGACATGACATGAGTTATAGCTCGAGCTAGATGGTTATCTCCCAAATCCTCCCTCTTGAGCCTTCAGGAAGTCAGCACATGGTGGGCATTTCTTATGTTAGCTATAAAAGACATCTTCAGAGGAAGCTGAAAAAGCACACAGTGGCTCTAGCTGAAGACAAAGGACTAGTGGGGGTCCAAATTATGGAAATCCACCTGAATTAAGATGAGCCCTACAGTCATATAGGAGCCTTACAGTCGACAACCCCTATAACGTTCAACATTTCATATTTCTTCTTATTTTCTCTAATCCAGGTTTACAATGTGCATGGCCATCCTATGAGTGCAGTTCGGTTGGATGAAAAGATAATAGACAAATTTTCTTACATTGTCGTTGGGATACAGCACACGGGAGATGTTCTCAGCCAAGTTTCTGTCCAAAACAGCTTGAATGTAGCCACCGACATTGACTGTAAAGGAAAACAAACATGCATAAAATCCTTTCATTCAAGCTCATTTAACAGCTGTATCATGATTTCAAATGTTTGATGTCTGCCAGACACATACAGTCTTTGAGGTTAAAATCGCAAGGCGCCTTTGCCGACCACAGCCTCATGGTGTTGACAACGTTGTTTCTGTAGCCAGGGATAGGGGTGTCATATGGCAAAGCCAGCACTACCTGTCAATACCATCACAGGAAGAGACATAAATAAATATATCATCTCAGAAGGTTTCTATTATTATTCATATTAATGCACTTCATAATCATATTTTCACCTGAGTGTCAACCCATTTGACACCATCGGGGTGATGCTCGGTCCTGCCATAGAAGTTCACTGGACGCATGTACTCAGGACGTGCCTTTTCCCAGGGGTTGCCATAGCGCAGCCAATCATCAGCCTCCTCAACCTGGATAATAACATATATTTATATTGTGGGGAGAAACTCTCATTAGTGGCTTTTGAGCTGAACCACACATAGAAATGATAATGAACACAGGGTCATGATAATGGTAAATTAAAGAAATTCAGCAGGTGATTCCAGGTGAAAAAGAGACAGTAGCAGCTATTCATGTGCCTTTAAACAAGAATACACATTTTTACATTTGTTTTTCATTTCTAACCTGCCAGCCATTGATAATTTTTTGATTGAAGATACCGAATTCATAGCGAATACCGTAACCATAGGCAGCCAGACCCAGTGAAGCCATAGAGTCCAAGAAACAGGCTGAGCACCAGGGACAGCACATGAAAAAAGCAAATCAACATTTGACAAGCTTTTACATAAAATGATGCATTATTTATTTAGTCAGTCAACAGTGGTAAACATTCTTTGAATTTATCAAATATGATGAGTGAAAAGATGCTCACCGGCAAGGCGTCCCAGGCCACCATTTCCCAAGCCAGCATCTTCCTCCATGTCCTCCAGTTCCTCCATGTCCAGACCCAACTACAGAGGACAACAGAACACAAAATGGACTCATGAAACAGTCCTTTTGAGATGCTGCTCCTTTTACAATGGTTGGAAAAAGGAAATTTTTATAAGAGATATAAATGAAGGGTCTTTGTCTTACCTGGTACATGGCCTCATCACAGGCGTTCTCCAGTGCAAGGTTCACCATGGTGTTTTGAAGGGCGCGGCCCATGTAGAACTCAAGGGAGATGTAGTACACACGCTACAGTTTGAGAAGAAGGAACAAATGAATATCAAAAAACTGTACAGAAAGGTCTCCACAGTAATAATCATATGCCAAATGTCACAATAACATCCACCTCCGACTTCTAAAGAAATCTTAAAGTAAATAATTTAGCGTCATGGTTAGGAGTGCAAAGAAATGTGCCACCTGAGCCTGTGTTTAGCCTTTGCCATTTAGTTGTTATTTTTTTCCCCCTTCAGACATGGAGGGGACGGACACAGGCTTAGGAGGAGAGGCAGAGATGGGAGAGGAGAAGGGAGTGGGGGACAGATTCATTTGGTTGTTACATAACACCAACATTTTGGCCTGGGCAAAAATAGCTCCTGTAGAGGTAGCTATAAAGGTCAGCCTGAGCCTGATACCCTTTCATTGTGGAGTTCAAGTCTGGAGTGAAGTGTTTTTTATAGATGTCAAATAATAATTAATACAACTGACAGAGCCATATCACTAAGTAGCTAACAGGATCTTTTGAATTATATATGACTGTATGTTTCAAATCGTATCAGACTTCAAACCCGCTTTCTTGTCATTATGCTGATTAGATTTTTTTTTCTTTTCAAGAATGCATATGAGCATTGTGAAGAAAAAAATCTTGTTGGTGTAAATTTGCAGTACATGATCTTACATGCAGCACAAAACTCAATCCTGAGCTTGGATTTCCTCCCTCTTTAAGGTTAATGTTTAGGCCTTTAAGGGATTCACCTTTCAGTCTAGAACACTGGAACAAGGTGATACATTAAGGAGGTCAGAAGGATTTTGAGTTAGAAGTTGCAGCCCACCGACATCTGATCAAACAGTTTCTGAAGAGAAGTAAATGTCTCCCTACTGAGCTTAATATGTAAGGGCTTTGGCACTCAAGTTAAAGAACAATAACCCTGCAGAATAAGCCGAGAGGTGCAGGGAAATTTTCATTTTTTCCATGTTAAGAAAAGAAAAATCTTTTTATTTATTCAGTAGAGATATTAATGATCTTGCTAGGAGATTTTTTCCCTGCAAAGTAAATGCAATTTTCACTGTCCTTCTGAACCTTCTATTGTGATTACACACAGTTTGGTGTAATATTTTCCAGCAATGGTTTGCAATTTTGCTGCTTTATTCTAGTGACGTCAGCTTCCTATTGTTGTTTTAGGGTTCTTTCTGTAGCTGTTGCTGAGATATAGCTTTTCTGATAGAGTATGTGGCTGCTTATATATAAACGTGGATGCCATCAGAGGCACATGCTCATATAACACAAGAAAGTCCAATGTGCTTCATGGTCAGACAGGATGGTAACAGAAGGTCATGGAGAGGTTTAATGTTTCAACACACTATAAGAACGGCAGCATACCAGCAGAGTGCTAAGAAGCCCCCATGAAGTTTAAATGCCATGACCTTACACTGATATCAGGCTGTTGAACGTACAGTTGAAGAATATAAATCCCTTGCTCTTATGAAAACGATTCATGGCCTTTTGATAAAATATGTGTGAAATGTTAAAAGTTATTTCATGACGCAGTATAACATTCAGCTTATGGCACAGAATTATAATAAAAACAATTAACTTACTACCGGACAGGCAGTGAGGTCACAATGCAACAGACTTCCATAAATATCCGGAAGTGGTGTAAACCAGTTCTTAGATGAAATGTAGTTGCCAGTATTCCCCTGTTCTTTGTATGCGGAAAACTGATAGTGAACCACATGTAGTTTACTTTATCACAAACACAACATGTTATGTCATACTGTTCATGCCATTATTGGCATTAAGAGAGTAACACCTTTTGAGAAATGAGCCTATTAGTTAGTTAATAAATCTCTATATTCATGGAAATTGATATTACTGTAAATCTTGGTGCTGTTATGACTTTCACTTACTTTGGGATCTTTCTCATAGTAGTGCTGCTGGGTTCTGATCCACCTGCCAATCAAGTGCTCCCGCACAGTGTTGGCAAGAGCAAAGTAGTAATCCCTTCTGGTAGCCACATTTCTGTCCTTGACCAGCGTAAAGTGGAGATGTCTGTTGAAATCTAGCTTCAATTGTGAAATGTTTTCAACCCCGGCGAGGCCTCGCACTGAAATCTGTTTCCTTCTATCATGGTCAGACAAGGGTTTAGACATGGTGGCACGAGTTGTAGCAGCTCAGGGCTCTGACTCTGGCAGAGTGTAAACAGTAAGACAGCAAGCACACACTACAGGCCCGAACACACAGTAAGAGAGGCGCCCACAGCACAGGCTCAGGTTCAGCATTTTAAAGGCATCACTATAAATATTAAGTAGAGGGTGGAGCAGATTGTATAGATTAGGGAAAGGGTGGGGCATATGTTGAGGATAGAGGTTGGAACTTTTAAATCAAATATATAAGACTGGCATTACTACATGACATCTTCATTTACTGTACATCTACAGTTTTAATAATACAATGAGGATTAGGAGCTACTCTTAAGCTTTTTTATTTGATTTACACTGGTCAAAACTTATAATTGACTGATCATTTTTAGTCAACCTGACCAAAGCAGTACAAACAATCTGAATCTCACTATTTAGTAATTTGTATTCTCTGTCATGCTTGTATTTCACCATTACATGGTAAGGATGGATGTGGCATTTACAAAGCTGACAACCTACAATGGCTTGAGTGATCCGGCATTATTCATTATCATCATTAAAATAAGAACATGACCTAAAATCAGAAAATTATCTTTTTCTACCTCTCCACCGCCCGCATGTGCAAAGAATTCTCTAATATTGTAGAAAGGAACACGTGCTGGTGATAATATCTGGCAGCTACAGAGGCTAAATGGTTTTTCTCTCCATAGTTGGCAGGGGTACCTTGGCCAACAGATGGTAATGATATATTAGATATTTTTTTTATGTATTTTGTTGCACCTAAAAAGCAAAGCACTGCAAACATCAGCTAATTTTCATATTGTAGGATGACACTATTAAGTTTATTTATAGAACACTATACACTCTAAACACAGCTTAGGCTGACCAAAGTGCTGTACAAAAAAGCACTAAGGTGCTGTATAAAAGAACATTAAATGTGAAAATAAAATTTAAAAAAACAAAGAACACACTAAGATAAAAATAAGCAGCAATTTGCAAATACAGAATTATAGAAATGATAACACTATATTTATAAGATTCTGCATTAGAGGGGATGTATTTTGTTTTAGGAATCCACACTGCTTTAGGACTCACTCTGCTCTGAAACCTGAACAGCAGTGTTAGAACATTTAACATTTTAATGCTACTGTATCACTTCACATGTACTTTTAAGTAGTGATGCTGTAAGTTGTTATAAACCAGTGATCCAGAGTCTATGTAGATCACATCTGTTCAAGAGCCTGGAGCAATAACGGACACAAAGGCAGCCACAGCAGAGCTACTAAAACCCGCTCTATTTTCAGTTATCACTCTTGCGAGCCAAACTATCATGAAGTCTTGACCTTCTATAAATAGTAACTCGACCCAGTCCCAAAGGCCATGATATTTGAAAGGCATATCTTGTTAATGTCAGCAAGAGCCGGCAGACAACACTAATGTACTACTATGAGTCGGACCACAGCATAAGGGGTAAGGCAGTGTTTGCGGAGCTCTTTTCAGTAGGATGCATTGCTGCACTCTTATCATTATCTTGTTAAAAGGGGGGTTCTGTCTTTGGACTGAAATTGGTTAAAAGCTGGATGAAAGAGTGACTGTTACTTTAATGTCAAGACGTACTGGATTGGACTGCAATTTGGATAAATGTTGACAGAATAAGTACTGGGAGTAACATCACATCTTTCGAACCATTTGCCGCTCTGTTGTATATTTGGAAAAGATGCAACAACAAAAAAAGCTAAAATGCTACTGACACACACCACAACTGCATCATTTGAAGAATTTTTAGAACTTACACAGTATATAAATACCGTCTACACCACTTACTGTTATGTTCCTTTTAATGTTCCTGCATGCCAAATGACCCCCACAACAGAGAAACCATCACACAACAGATGACAGAGATTGAAGCTGGCATGCCCCCGATTTGTCCATTATGATGAGCAAATTATGTTCTTACATGTCTACTGGCTGTTCTGTCAAATATTACATCAAGCATTTCGAGACCACACTGACTGAATGAATGTACTGCCTGATGAAAACTGTGAATAAAAGCCAACAATATTCTCGATGCGAAGGCAAATTTTCAACAACAAATGGAGTTGTTAGGACAGTTTAGCCACAGAACCACGTCCATGTGCCAGCCCAATGTGACCAGTTTTTTTTTATGATTTCTTTATTTTATATGTATCTGTCTTTTTAGCTCACACAGTTATTTATGATCTCTACATCATGTAATCAGGAAGACATGTGGAAGTTTAATTAATTTAGATTTTAATTTTACTCCTTAGAGAATATTAAGTCAATTAACTGTGATGTTAATGAATGCTCTGATTGCCCAACAGTGACTACAGTTATTCAGGCGCCTGTGTTGTCAGGCTGGCATTAGAAGAGGGTGTACTCTGATTGACGGTGGCTTGTAAGAGCTATAGGCTGGTGCCAATTAGGATTTACAGTATGTGGCAATTTACAGTTTCTCACTTTTTTTTTTGCATTAAACATGCGTGTTGTTTTTTCATCACACTGCTTTTTCTTATCAGATTACAAAAATAGTTAGACAGTATGTGTGCAGGCATAGCAGGGAGTAAAATAGGGAATAAAAAGGAACTTTTGTGTTGACTTTATGTTGACATTTAATATTGGGTGTGGAGTTTCCAAATATCTAATCATTTTCATAGCAGGCATCTTTTAGCTCTGATTGGCTACTAATGTCATTGCAAATTCAAGTTTGGTGGCATATGGCTACAATAAGAAATTTGTCTTGTTTTCTGGATCTTTTATTTATGTTAATGTAATCATATACGTAAATTAGTTTTTAAAACAAATTTTAAAATATGTTTTGGGTTCTTAATCTATTGATCGGGTCAGTTTTTTGTTTTTGTTTTTTTGCACTAAACAACAAATGCTGAGTAGATTTTTGTTTTTCTTTACTCTTAAAAATATGAAGCTGATATTACAGTAAATCCTCCCTTCACACAGTCATAAATGTATCTGAAAGTTGTCACACAGGATAATGTGTTACATTCACAGGTGCTCATCTGGCACCTCCATGTCCTAAACATCACGTTGCACTGCATCCTTTTTTTTTTTATTGATCCTTTTTCTTTCTTTTGTCTCAGTTCATTGGTATTCTTGCATCTGGCTAGCTGGTGGTTAATTCAGCTCTTTCCAGGTGAGGAAAGGAATACATTTTTCATCTACACAACATCAGAATTCAGGTGTCATGGGATTGGCTCCAGAGGAAGCAATGCGTGAAAAAAATAGAAATGAGACTTGTCAGATTGATGTGAGATCCTGTAACAGACTAATGGGAAGCACAGGGCATGTGGTTCAGTGAAAACATGCCAACATATTCTAAATAAGGTCAGATGGATATTCAGACTATACAGCAGCTAAGCAGCCAAATAATAACATCTCAAGTTGATCTGGTTGTAGTTCTCTCTTGCCTCATTCACACATGACTCACTGACATTGTTACACAGTCTGTTGGTGGGAAAGCTGTTTCTTCTCCTTTGCCTGAAGGAAGGGAATGAGCATCTTTGTTTACATCTCCCCAAAAGGTATGGACTTAAAGGTCAAGTGTGTAACTTGTTTAGTTGTTCATTATCAAAATCTGTGTATATTGTGGATATTTTACATTTGCATTCACGTGAACTGGGGTAGATTCATGCGCCATCTTGAAATATGTTAGGCGGTAAGGGACATACAGGACATACTGCTCTGCCTTTCGCATTTTTGCTGTCACATGATAAACTCACAGGTGCTGCTAATGCTGCTAATGGGTATCGTAGCTTCCCGGCCCCAGCAAGTTTGAAGAAGGAAACATGGAGGACCACACGTATTCAAAATCCAAATTTCAGGAACAGGAGTCTTCTTCTTTGCCCAGAAAAAGAAAAAGGATATTATGACATTTATTTATTCATTCATTCATTCATAACATGCATGAATGGAAAAAAAAGGAACAGGAAGAAGAAAATCTTATGGTACCTGTTGAAAAGAGCAAGAGACCGGCTTTTTGAAGCGTGAAGGCTACTGTAGCTGTAATACGTACTTTGAACTGCGTGGTGCAAGAGAGTTGAATGCGATATATGATCTTAATGCTAGATAGGAGAAATTCCCACACAGTGGACCTTTAAGGTATTACACCTATACTTGGCACACATTCACTTCTGCACAGGAGGCTGCAGCAAGCAATTGTTCCTAAACCTCAGTGTTTTCTTATTATAATGTATTACATTTAATTAAGTTATGTAGTTAAAAATATGTTCTAATAAACGGTAAAATTGGAACTTGCTCAATTAAATTTCATGCACGTGAAAGTGTTTATCTCCGAATACCCCGTAATGATTTTACAATAGTGACAGACAAGATAAGTATTTTTTTGTGGAATACAATTTTATCTCTAATGGTGGAAAAAGGCATTTAATTGCATTCACACTGAACATTTCTGTTGAATAGAATTAAAAGGGTTTTGTGTTTGCAGAATACCAATCATCTGATTTGCATTACGTGTCTTGATGGCAATGAATCACGGCACAGCTGGTTCAGGACGTTGTTAAGTTGCAGTGTATTACTCGGGTCAAATGTTTTTTTTTGTCTCACTGTTGAACCTGTCAACATGGGGCCAACACAGAAGAAATACTGTCACCTGGTGGTAAATCTGGTAATGTCATATTGGAAACCACCAGCTTTATTGTGTATTAAGCAGACTGGATATGACTAAAAAGCACTAAATGGTAAATGGACTGCATTTAAAGTATACAGCGCTTTTTTACCGGACAAAACACTTTACAATGTTGCATCTCATTCACACACACACACACACACACACACACACACACTCGCGTCAATGGTGGTAGGAGCAACTTGGGGTTTAGTGGCGCTTCATTTTACACATGAAGTTCAGTTTATCTGTGAAAACGGATGTCTAATCTCATCTATGGCTCTGAAAGAAGAAGAAAAAATAACCCTGCTGATGGTAAATCAAAGACTACTAAATTAATGGGAAGTGTATGATCCAGCTATCAACGTTTTCTAGGTATCAGAATATTTGATAAAGCTTACCCAACAGTCAGTCTTATTAGCACTTTTTTTTAAGATTAGTTTTTGGGCATTTTTAGGCCTTTATTTGACAGGACAGCTGAAGACATGAAAGGGGAGAGAGCGGGGAATGGCTTGCAGCAAAGGGCCACAGGTCGGAGTTGAATCCGGGCCTGCTGCGTCGAAGAGTAAACCTCTATATATGGGCACCCGCTTTACCAACTGAGCTATCTGGGCATCCATTAGCACTTTTTTCTCACTTTTGCAAAGAAAATTTGAGTTCTCCTAATAATAGAGAATTCTTTGCACATTTTGTGATGAAACCATTTTTTGTCAGAAGAAGCACAGGAAAATGTTCATTGGATATAAAGGGAACAGACAAATACCTAGGAGTCCATATAGACAACAAACTGGACTGGATTAAGAACTCTGGAGTACTCTACAGGAAGGGCCAGAGTCGCCTATATTTTCTGAGGAGGCTAAGACCCTTGAACATCTGTCAGACAATGCTGAGGATGTTTTATGAGCCTGTGGTGGTTAGTGCTCTCCTTTAGGCTGTTGCATGCTGGGCAAGCAGGCTGAGACTGGAAGACACCAACAGACTGAACAAATTGGCCAAGCCAGTGATGTTGTTGGGGTTGAGCTGGACTCCTTAAAGCGAGTGTCAGAGAGGAGGATGATGTCTAAAATACACTCCATCCTAGACAACTCCTCCCACCCACCCACACAACACACTGGTCCATCTGAGGTAGGACCTTCCATGATAGACTCCTACACCCACAATGCACCACAGAGCGCCACAGGAGGTTGTTCCTGCCGGTGGCCATCAAACTATACTGTATAACTACTCTCTCTGAGTGTTACACGCTTAGAGTATCAAAACTGGACTCGCAACACCTATTTCCACATCACATCTCAATCTCAATATTCTTGGACAATAATTTATCAGTTACATGTGCAATATTTGTTATTTATTCACTGCTGCTACTTATATTCACACTATACTTTATGTTCGTACTGTATTTATGACACTGTGCTTTATTTATGTTCACACTGCACTATAATAGCATTTGTACAATCCATTGTTTTAGCAACGTCATCTTTCAAAACCTAATCTCGCTTTAATTCTACTTAACATTTTAATTCTTGCACTGTAGCTATGTTACTTTATGTTACTTTATAAAATTATTGACTCGCTCTTATTTTTACCTTGAATTTGAGCAACTGCAACTAAACAATTTCCCTGAGATCAATAAGGTATTCTGATTCTGATGAGATGAGACAAGAATTTGCAGGAAAGCATCAAAAATCATTCTTTGACTCCTTTTTAAGACAGAATCAGTTCACACCCATGTTTTCAATTTTACCTGATTAGACCTCAGGACTGTGTCCCCTTAAAAAAAATCCCTTACACCTTTATCACCAGCATAGCTCCACCTATCTTCAACCTAGGCAAAGGTCTAAACAACCAGACGCAGGGCATTTTGCGCATCACTAACATAGTCCACCAGTAGCACACAGTACCAAAACATTCAAATATAAGTTACGACATTGCAGGGTGGGTCTAACACCTTTTTTATTCTATTTTTTTTGTTTAGTCATGTTTTAGTCATTTTATTTTAAACTCTTGTAATAGATTTCTTTGTTCTCCTCAATACGTTGTTTGAACAGCAGACATTTTGACTTGTCATAGTAGGAAAAGCATAGATGTTACTACCACATTAAGGGTTTTTCACACGGGGAGCGATTATCGTGCCTCGTAATTAATTTTCAATGAGAGGTAAGCGGGCAGGTAGGGGGGCACGGGCTGTTTGACGGGCGACGCTACAAGCGGGCGCAATCCCGTGAAACTGTCACGTTCGGCTCGTCACTAGTCCGCCCACTGCAAGAGTTGAATTGTGTTGAACTTGTCCTTATGCAAGCGACGCGCAGTGCAAATCAATGACCAAGAGACGGATCCTTGGTTGTTTGTGAGTTCCCTAAAATATAAAAATTTTTGCAAACAGTTATCAGGACATAGACAGTGGGGCTTTTGCTTGTCAGAGCCGATTGGCACAAGACTGAATTTGTCAGGTAACGTCAGTAGCCTAATTATGACTATGCTAATTTAGCTAACTTTAGCTATCAACAATTGAAGTCCATGGTTAGGAAAGACTAGGATTAACACCATTTGTTATAAATCGACCTGTGATTAGACATATGATATCACAGTCATGGCATTTAGTTGTACGGCAGGGATACAGTAGTGAACAGAATTCCCATGGTTACCACACATTGATCGCCTGCCGTTTAATCGCGGACCATTGTCCTTAGCATGAGGAGCGTAGTAGACCCCACAGATCCAGCAACTACGCAGGCGAAATGTAAAAAGCCCTTATAGCAGCTAAATAAAATTCAGCCATCATGAATCTTATTACGCCTGTGCTTTTCCTACTGTGATGTATCAAATTGTCTTCAGTGAAAAAAGGCTTGATTTTTAAATCTTTATTTATCTATGATTAAGTCACATTACATAACGTCAATATATGTAGGCTATTTCCAATGTAATGAGAGGAGTCGGTGCTAATGCTTATGTGACTTTAAAACAAACATGGAATAAAAGCTCAATAATTCATTTGACTGATTAATACTCCATCTTATGAAAAGATTGTTACAAATAGATACAGTATTAATGATACTGTATATTAGTAATACTTAAAACTTTATCTGCTACACAAATCCAACATTAACATTATGACAGACCAATACGTCATTCATGTTCACCCATTAATTAATATTGCACTCTGCAAAGCAAATTATATGAACACAGATTAGATTTAGTCAGTTGGGTACTCTTAATACTTACTATGAGATAGTGTTGTAGTACTTGAGATCGGTCTTGGTCTCAAGACCACTTTTTGAAGGTCTCGACTCGGAATCATCCGCATTTTAACTTGCCTACAACTTTGTCTCGTTCTCAGATAAAGATGACTCAGGATTTTATTTCAAGACCGGTCAAGACCACTTTAACTCAGTTTAACGTGTTTCATCCATCTGCCTTCGGTGTTGCCGTTTCTCATTTCACCCGTTTCTGTGCGAACGCCTGGGTCAGAGTGTCCGTAGAGGACCGCACACTTTCCCGTCATTTTTTCTTTTTATAAATCCCAATTCTCGCGTAGAGAGCGGCTTACGTCTTCTTTTGTGCGGTCGCCATGTTTATAAATGAGGCCCCTGGTCTTGGTCTTGTCTTGGTCTCAACCCCTCAAAGTCTTGGTTTTGTCTCGGTCTCCATACACTCTGTTCTGGGTGATGACTTGGTCTCAGTTTAGGTGGTCTTGAACACATAACTGCTATGAGACCTTACTTGGACCACACTACTGCTGACTTTATGTTATCTTGTGTGTTTTTAATATTAACTGCTTAATTATACTGAGCAAACTGCTTATACTGCACAGCAGAGTGCTGCACCAAGCCACAGGAATGTTGTGAGCTGGTGGAAGAGTTGTTCTTAAGACACAAAGAATAACTTAGTTTGCTGCAGAATCCCAGAAAGCACGTTCAATAGCATGCATGCTTTACTTAAGTCCCGAGGGCTTTTTCATAATACGAATGTTGCTCAATATTTTATTGCAATTGTGGATACATACAGTATCCCTCTGCACAACAGATATGCAACTCTATTTTCTCATGTATGCCTCAGAACATTACTCTGCCTTAGTCCAGAACAAAACAAATCAATAATTGCCTTAGACAGGTCACTAAAACACACACACAAATGTTTGGTAAGGTGTTTTGGGGGTAGAAATACCACTAATGTTAACAATAAAAGTGTTTTGGCCAGGGTATGATTGTGTCCCAAAGGGAGGGACAAAAAGATAATAGCTGGGTGAACATTTTATGATTTAGTGCATAAAAGTAAAACACACGTTTCTCTTCTCTTTGTATTTCCATTTCATTAGTTGATTACAGCAGCCCTGAAGTGCAAACCACCACGGCAAAAGAGAAAATGCATCAGCAATTCACAAAACACAACAGCAAATCAAAAACACAACAGCAATTCACAAAACACAACAGCAAATTAGAAAACATAACCACAATTCACAAGAGGAAAAGAGAAAAAACAACGGCAATTGGTCAGACTCCAACCGGAATAAGTACATATTGGACAATGATTCTTCGTCGCTGATTGGATGCACTGTCTGGCAGTCTGCGACAAACAAAAGTGCTGCTTCTTTGGATTTTTCGGCAGACTGCATGCCTTGGATAGTGCTGCCGCTCACTGGTCGGGGTTATATTATAGTTCGTAATGTACAAGAAACAGCAGTACTTGCTTTCGCTGTGTTAAGCGATTTGCTGTTGTGTTGTCTGTTATGCCATTGTGTTTCACACTTCAGGGCGGCCGTAGTTGATGCTTTGTTGCACAGTAGTTCTGCTCTGCAGGTTTTGTTTAAAAACATATCACCAAAGGCCTCATAGGAACCATAAGTCTAAAAGTCTACAGACATGCTAGCGACTCTGTCAGGTGTGTGTGTGTGTGTGTGTCTTCTGTGTTCTAGAAAGTGTGGACCCCTCCAGTCGACTCTCCGTCAGCTCTGCAAAATGTATACGAAGGCGTGTGTATAATTTCATTTCATCATTTAATAATTATTTATTTTAATTATTGAAGTCACACATACTTCTGAAATACACCCACACTGACAGCTTTTTGTTTTTAACACACTTTTCCCAACATGCAGTATATCAGTATGATTAAAATCTAGTTGCAACAGAGTTGTTGGCAGCTAAAAGTGTCTGTAGTGTGGCACAAATTTCTCTTATAGACTCTATTAACAATTAATTGAAAGGGAAAACATGAAATGATAACCAAACTCAAACTTACAATTCAAAGCATATATTGTACAGTAACTGCATAACATATTCTCTCTTAGCATCAGTGTAGTCTGCACTGCCAAATTATAATACAGGGCCAATAGTCGCAGCCGAATCATCGTACAGATATTGAAATGCAGACGGCTGAGGAGAGAGGCTAAAGGTAAAATTAGATAAGATGGCCACGATGAAGACAGGAAATTCATACCCACTCGACCTCTGTGCTAAGTAGGAGCAGCAAACCATCATGGACATTTAACCTTTAAAATGTGCATGAACTATACTCTTTAGAGGAGGGTTTGAAACAATCAGCCCTCTGATGAGGACATTAATTGTTTGGATTTCAGTACACTGTATCTGAAATGTGACTGGCAGGCAGATGTGTTGTGGACATATTCATGCATTGGCTTTGGGTTTCGAATTTCTGGATTTTTGTTATTATGGTAATATTTAGATTTTTGTTTTTAATACCAATACATGTGGCCATAGAATATTGTTGAAATATTACTACTTGGTACACTTATGCACAAACGCACACTGTATTTTCTGTCATATTTAAATTAAAAACATTACTAAATTGAATTCCCACCATTGTAAAATTATAGTGTTGATTTTTAGCAGTGAGGCTTTTGAAATATAGCTGTAATTTCAGCTAACTAACCCAACTGTAATTCAGCCTGTTCGCTCAGGCTGAATTGTTTGCAGGCAAAAAAAAACATTTCAGAACATTAATTTTTCATACCTCATCCTTAGATTCAAGATTGCTTTGATTTTATCTATCTCAGAAGGAAAGTTTAGACCCATACTGGTTCACCTTAACAGGCTTTTAGGGGGTTTGTACGAATGAGACAACTGTCACTGATAAGTCAAATATTTTACACTGACTTCACAGCATATCCTACACGCCTGCTTATACAACAAGATCCCTATAATGCCATAATGGGTCAAAACTTAACATAGACAGAGCAGCTCAGATATTAAGCTGGAACAGTCATCCAAAACATATAATTTCCCCCAACGCAGGTTAAAATGGTTACTGTATGTTCTCCAGCACCAGACTTTTATTGTGCTTGCATCCCCTAATTATTTCTGCATTTAGTAGCTAATTTTTTTGTTTATATCATTCCTTTTAATGTGTTGTATGTCTTATTTCTCATCTTAAACATTACATTACATTTGAGCATTATTTACAAGAATAATAAATGTCAAGCAATGTTTGTTAGGTCCTAAAAGTTTACCATTTCAGATATTCCATTTTACATTTCCACTTCATGAGAAAAACAACTTTTTAATATAATTTCCAAAGTCCAAAACATAAATTAAATTCATGTTTTAACTGCTACAAATCTTAAAGGTCCCATGTCATAACAATTTCACTTTATGAGGTTTTTTAACATTAATATGAGTTCCCCCAGCCTGCCCATGGTCCCTCAGTGGCTATGGCGATAGGTGTAAACCCCCCCCCACCCCTTCCTCCTCAATAGCATTTAAAGCTACAGACACAGAAATGGCACATCCTAAGGAAAGCTCATTGTGGGACTGGCTCTAGTGGCTGCAATTCTGCACCAAGGCTGAATTTCGGGAAAGTGACTTCAGATACAGTATTAGGGGACAACTGGTCTATATAAAAACATCCAAAAAGCAGCATGTCATGAGACCTTTAATCTCAGCAGCCTCCCCTTGTTCCATCTTCCCTGTGATTATTGTGATGGGGGAGATCCCTGGGTGGCCGTAGAATTTCCTGCATTTGTAACTCTAGGGGCTATTACAAATAGCAGACCTCACAATTACAGTTTAGCTGTTGCTCTACCGAATCCAAATTCGCGTACATCACCTACCTCTTACTTGGATGATGGCAGCCAGATCATTTCACTGATAGAATTTGAGAAGGTGTTCTTGTGCACTTTATTTTCTGATGAAACTAATGCAATTAGAAGAACTGAATATGACAGGCTACTGCTAGTCGAATGACATCATGGAGACACACCTTGTCACACAGGTTAAAATTACAATTCACCGTATAATGGCCGGAAGTATGAGTCATTGAAGAACCATATTGAGTTTGTTCTCAATAATGTGGAGAGGTTTTTAACAGCATCCTAGCAGCTGGTGAATCTTGCCTCGCGCTTTGCTCAAGGACACTTCGGCAGCACAAAAAGGGTGGGGTTGACGGACCTACGTCTCCCTTACCACTAGGTCCCCATTAAATAAGATGCCACTCCTATGTTGAGATGCTTTATTCTAATATGGTACTAGGATAGCCTACCTGCTTTAGCCTATCTACCAAAGGTTACGATTCTGTGGTTAAACGCCGTTTAATCCTCCATGGCAACGCTGCTGTTAGTTTAATGGGGAGCAGGATTGGTCAACTGCAGCTGACCGCGCCCTCAACCCATATAAGCTACCTACCAAACTATTACCATCAAGTGTCGGGGGACTGACGGCTCTGCTGCTGCTGCTGCTGCTGCTGCTGCTGCCGCGGCTCTCGGTGCAGCGGAGGACAGGAAGCATATTTGTCTATACGGAGAAGCTCTGGGCTTTCCTGCCTGCCTGCCTCCATCGACACAGCAACATCTAAAAGATAAGAAGACTATCCTTTCTGAAGACAGAGGTCGCATCTTCATCTGCCGCATTCATCTCTGCTCAATTTAGGATTTCTTCCCCCCACCTTCCTCTCTTTTGTGCTTGTGTTTGCCTGGCTGGAATAATCAAACCCCTCGCGCCGTAGCCTACCCATGTGTCGGATCGCTGGATGATGCACAGGTAAATGACTCCGCACACCTCCTACACAGAGACGACCTTATGGATAAGGTAATTAGCTTTAACGCGTGCTGCGCTAGAAAGCTACAAGATAAGCCATACCGTATCTTTGTGTGTGTGTGTGTGTGTGTGTGTGTGTGTGTGTGTGTGTGTGTGTGTGTGTGTGTTTTCAATGTCTGTGGTCCGGGATTGTTTGTTTGGGGGATATTGGAGCTGCTGCTCACCAATTATTGTCACTTGTGTTGAGGTGTCTTTTGGAAATGTAACTTAATGCAGCCGGAGATAATGAGCTTTCATCGACCATCTTTGTTATCACTGTTTACAGTCAGTTGAGGTGGGTGGACGAGAGGTTTCCAAATCCTACACGGTTGCAGATGAGGTCGCTTAATTGCGTGCCGGAAGACATGTCTTGTGGTTGGGCTACAGCACATACAGCGGTGGCTATTCCTTTGAATAAAAGCTGCAGCCCGGGCAGAACTATGGAAACGAACCACAAAACCTATTGTTTGATATCGCCAGATGCCACATGCCGGTTAGGCTGTTTTTTTTTTTTTTACAGTATAGTCATATTAAAGTGAAGTTAAGGTGGTCTTTGAGTCATGCAGCATACAGGGCCCTTGTGACTGTTATGCTTGAGGTAGCCTATTTATTATTGAGAGGGATTTCATGTTCTGTGCCAAAGGATTGGGCACTTTAAAGATAGGAAGCAGAAAGACAGGCACAGAGGGAAACAGTAGTTGAGTCAAGCAGCCGCCACATCATCTGTCTGCAACAAAAGAGGCTTTACTATCTAAATATTAGTTGTGAGCTGGAAAGAAAAGGTTTCTTACCTGTTTCTTAAAAACCTGCAGCCCAGTATCCACACCCCCATAGGAAGCTGTTACCTCCATACAGCAGATTATCTGGCGCCAGTTCACCAGGGTTGACCACTGAGGAGGTGGCGTGGTTCAAATTAAAGCTCCAAAATACAACATGCTTTAAAAAAAGACACAAATGTCAGTCAGTCCTCCACACTCCTTTATAACACTGTGTATTATAAGTGGATACATGTGATAAGTGAACGGAGTGAGACCGTTTATTTAATCGTCGTCTATTGTTCTTGGATTGCTTAAATTGGTGTATGGACTTTCAATATTATAATATTCAAGGATGTGTTTGTTTTATTTTTTGACTGTCTTTTTATAATATTGCTTGAAATAGCGAGGAGTCTATGGCGGGAGGTGCCCAAGATTCTGAGCTACACCCCTGCACATCTCACATACATACTGCTGCCCATCCTGCACCTCCTGTAAACCTATTTGCTTTGCAAATTCTACTCCAACAGTAACACTGGACATTTTGTTACTGACTTCTCTGAGCAGGGAAACTGAAACCTCTGTATTCACAGAACAGGCTACTAGCTCAGATTTCCCATTCACCTGAATTAGGTGACCACCTCTGCTTGGCTACTGTTGCTTGCTATCTTTCAGCACCTCACTTGTGGACAGCGCACAAGTGTTGCGTCTTAGATCCGCTGCACATTCTCTCATTGCCACTTGCTGTTTGGCTTCACTCTTAAAATCCCTGCCGGTTGAACTGACCAACTCATATAAATGCTGTTGCATTCTTTAGTAAGCCACTTGGCTCGTCATGTCATGGCTCACAATGCTCAAAACATGAACAACATACTTATGCAATGTTGAGCATGTCTTATTTGTGCATATAGCATCGTTATTGTGAAATGTTTTAGGCAGCAATACAACAGCAGGGTGTCTCACAGTCTTGGCTTTTTGTTTTCTTTTTGCTATACTGCATTTTGTATTCCCCTTGTTCATGCTTCATTTCTGTTTGCAGCTGAGTACAATTCACGTGTTTATTTTTATTTTTCATCTGCTCTATTTTGACACAGGATACGCCTCTGCCAAGATTTTACTCACCGCACAGTATTTTTGGTGCCTTCAGTGCCATCTTTACCATACTTGTCTTGCTATGGTCTGACACACAAGACATTTGTCTTCATCATTACAATGAGATTTAAGGTTTTGTAGAGTTAGCATTTTTTTTTAAAGAAGAAAAAAATGGCATCACTGCTTCTACACACAACAACTAACAAAATACTACTAGTAGTAATATTGACAATAATATGTCTAATAATGTTATAGCTTTTAATAGAATTAAGCTGCATAGTACATTATGCTACTTTACATACAGCTTAATGATTGAATGTCTGTAAGCCATTATCCCGTAAAGCTGCACTCATGTGACTTTTACATTAGCATAGCAGCTGCTGAGTTTGGAAAGGAAATCATATTTGAAATTAAGATATCTGGTACCGAGCACCAGCCAATATGCAAAGAGAGATGGATGACTGGATGACATGAAGAAGGAGACTGCTTGAAATAACGACGGGGCAGAGTTGTGTGTGTGTGTGTGTGTGTGTGTGTGTGTGTGTGTGTGTGTGTGTTTGTGTGTGTGTTTGTGTGTGCGTGTGCATTTGTCACAGCTCCACAGCTTCAGCATGCGTACAGAGAAAGTGGAAGGTTACAGATATTGTGTAGCATTGCGAATTGTGTCGCTTCCTTTCTATCATACCCCATCAAGGTCATATCCACAGACTGAAAGTGGTGGCCCTGGCCTTTTCCACTCCTGGCTCTGGCAGAGGAATGGGGCCCGCGGACCACTGCTGCTTCTAATCAGGGCTGACGCGTGACTCAGTTGCATGCCAGCTGCACAGCCAAACAGGGATTATGTCCCTGGATGGTGAAGACAAAAAAAAGGTCACTGTTGAGATCTTTGTCTCTCTACACCTTTGGCGAGTTTGGGTTATTTAATTGTTTGTGCATTATTTCTAACAAAATACTTAAATAACTGAACTCATGCACTCAATACCAGTCAGATAGCTGGGAGCCTTATATTCAGGGTTGTAACACCAGCAGCACACTGTTGGTTAAGTTACTATCTGGGTCATTGTACCACTTGTTTTAAAGAGTAGATAGAAGTAAAACAGTATTAAAGCTGCAGTGCAGGGATCTTTCGTCTCCCCTCTCTGGCAGTGAGAGTAATTACACAAACACTGTTGACGCGTGCTTATGACGTATACCTGCAGGAGAGCTCGCAGCATATCCCCCGTCCCTAGGAGCGCTTTCCTTTTACTTTAATCCTGTCTCTGAACTCTGAGTTTTTTATAATCTGGACCATCCCCTCCAAAAACGTTTTGTGGATGCTTCCTAGCATTTTCCGCCATAGCTTCCGCTATACTCCAAGCTGCTGCTCCATAATTCTGGTCCCTTCCCCCTTCCTGCCTCCTGGTTGATGTAAAACACATCCTTCCAGTGTGCCACAGACACTAAACATACTGCGAAAAACAGAGAGCTTTCCCTGGCTGTGATAGGTTAATCAGCATTGTGTCAACTCGTTTAGCAAGGACTTGCATGTAACAGACGTTCATTTATATGTGAAAGTCCCAGCTGTAAAGTCCATATATGAATAAGAATAAGAAATTGGCAAATACAGTGGCAACAGTAAGGGAAAAGTTGATTGATATCATTATATATCCTTAAAATAATAGTCAGTGAAATTGCCAGTTATTTTCACCACAGGTGGTAAAGTAGGTGGAATGGAACGGAAGGTGGTCTATAATTTTCTGTGAGCAGAATGCTACTCAGGATTCAGTAAATGTTGCAACATTGGAGCCTGACATACCGAGAGACATAGTGACAAAAATGTTCTTTGAATAGCTCAGCTGTGATTTATGAAATATGTGTATGACAAAAATGAACCAGATCAAATTTAACTTGAGACAGTGCAGTCATTATGAAGAACACACAAAGTTTCTTTTGTATTTATTTCCCAGTTTATTTCATTGATGCAATGGTGCTCAACTTTAAATGTCCTTAATTGCCAAGTTAATAGTTATGAAGTCACACGTATGATTACTCAGAAAGCAGCACATCCAAGGTCTTTCTTTCTGGAATATTGGTACATTTCTGCTTTTCAGTGACAGTGTTACCATAGATAAAAGCTAATTTGGGTACAGCAGAAACAACACAGCTTTTGTAACTGATGGCCTCCTAAGGTTGATGCTGCGATATCCTATTATCTTCTTGTTTTGATTAGGAGGATATTGTAGACCAGTAATAACAAAGACAAACGGAAATGAAGCAATGTAAGTGATCATAATCACACGATGAGTTCTTAGAGTGCAGATAAAATCCCCTGAAGGTGATATTTAAACTTAAGATACATGACCCAGCAGTTAAAGAAAGTAGCGTTGTCTTTCTGTTCCATTCATGTGTCTTTTGCACATTCAGAAGTGTTGCATTGCATTGCAAATGTAAGTATTTCAGCTCATCCATTGTTGTTACTGTGTGACAGCATGAGAAAAGGTAGCTGAAACTGCACTGTTAACCAAAATATGCCCAGGAAGCATAATCATTGCCCTTAGAGATATAAAACACAATATCACCCTGTCAGGATATACATTATGCAGTTACAGTGCTCAGAAGACGGCAACGCAACAAGGCCTAAATCTTACTCCACAGCACTGTTAGGGAAAAGCTGTTCTACTCTGTATGCTCTAGTATCATTTTGAATCTATTCTCTGTAAGATTTTGCTGTACAGTAACATCATGATATACTTTGTGTGTTTTCCTCATCCCAAAGGCTAAATTACGACCAAGTGGCCCAAATTGGGGAGCTTAATTAACTGTGAAAGAACCAGTCTTCCATAAAATATCATCACATTACTGTATGTTGATAAATAAACATGTGCAATAGCCAGTTTCTTTTACTAAAACACCGTTGACATGAGAAAGGTCAAACATTCACCTTGACTGACTGTCAGCCTGTTAATATGCTTTATCTACATCACCTCAGCAGCTGCTAACTTTGAAATAAATAAAAAATCCCGACTCCAGTTTGGCCAGTTGAAGCACTTTGATTGAACTTAGATCAGATCTGTTGCCAGGGACTTCTGACGGGGCTGCCGAGGTCTTACGCTATCTTAGTTTCTGATCGCTCAATGAATCTTTCTCTTTCATTCCAGACGTTACACTCACCGGCACGGGCATTCATCTTTTTGGGGTAATATCCATGGGACTTGGTTCTCGATGAAAGGTAGCTTGTGTGTGGGGAGAAATAAGAGCAGAATACCTGGTCGTAAGAGTTGAAATTGTAAGAGCTGAGGTTAAAGGAGCACAGTCCTGTGAACTTTCCTTTCTCCTTCCTTATCATGTCACATTAAGGCGGATGGCAGATTTGCGTGGATGCAATTGATCAGTGAGTGGCATATCAGGCTGGGCGTGGATCAAGAGATTTTTAGCAGCTGCCTGGCTGTCCATCCATCACGCTGATCTCTGCTGGGCCTGAACCGGGCCTGTCACACTTAGATGGCCAGCTGACTGCAGCATAGGGGGATGGTGTGGTAAACACCGGGACAGTCATTTATTTCAATTCACTCTGTGTCTGCAGGCATCCCTCATGGGGAACAGATTCATGCTAATTCGTTATAGTATCGGAAATCTCATCTAATACTGCTTTGCAAAATCAATCTTATCCTTGCCCGAGGCGGCTTCATCTATAAAGGCGTTTGCCTCGTGTGTCCTACCTGTGTGAGGAGGCTCCATGCCGTATTGGTGTCAGCATTCATTGGGTCTTAGTGGAGCTCTCTGATCCCAGCCAAGGAGCTGTTACCCAAGATTAACCCAGACTGTTATGTTGCATAGCTGCTGAATAAGGGTGTGTGTGTGTGTGTGTGTGTGTGTAAAGAAGAGAATCAGAGAGTAGGATGCTTGCTTGCTTGCTCCCACTCTCCGTTTTGTCTGGTGGTTTCCTCCTCAAGATGAGATGTGACAGCACTGGATGATCTAATCATGGATGTCACAGCATAGCTGCTTATTAACTGAGATTTCAAGGGCAAACATTCCCATCATTAGTAGTATACTGTATAGTCCTGAGTGATGGCTCCTGGTAATGTCACTGAAGCACAGGAGGGACTATTTGTCTCATTAATTTTTTTTGCGCACATATTGTGTCTTTATGAGGACCTAATTTATAGAACACACATTGATATGTAATGTTCAGGATGAAATCTCAGTTGCAATTTAAGTATTCTCTGAGAGTTGAAGGGGAAGGAACTGTCATTGATAGTAAAGATCATTTGCTTTCATGATGGTTATGTTTTAGACTATTTGCATACTCAGAGTCCTGGAGAGGCAGTCTGAAAGATCTGCAAATTTATGAAGTTTCACAGTAACAGAAGGGCTTCATTGATCTTTGATATGTGTACTGTAAATGTATATGTATAATGTATGTATAAAAGATGTTATCCCACATTACTTGTCTCTGAGCTACATCACAGTGTTGTTTACTGACTTAATAAGCTCAATAAATGCTCTTAATATTTAGATTTTGTCTTCTGCATTAAAAGCTAACCTCTGCCTCGTGTTAACTGAGAAGGGAGAGCATTTTTGTAGTAATTAAAAACATCTATTAACAAGAATCTAATTATTTTTATAATCTTTGATGATAGAAATTAATTGTGCTTGCTGTCTTTCCTTCAGCCTTGCTGGTGCCATGGCTTTATAGAAATTACAGTCCGTCAGTATGTTGGTCCAATACTTTTGTCCAGAGAGAAATATTTTGATTAATGAATTGACAGAAAGGTTAAAAAAGAAAACAAATATTTTGATAATTTGAAAAAGTAATTAAAGTGCTCATATTATGCTCATTTTCAGGTTCATAATTACATTTAGAGGTTGTACCAGAATAGGTTTATGTGGTTTAATTTTCAGAAAACACCATATATCTGTTGTACTGCACATTGCTGCAGCTCCTTATTTCACCCTGTGTGTTGAGCTCTCTGTTTTAGCTACAGAGTGAGACCTCTCACTCCTGTACCATCTTTGTTGGGAGTCGTACATGCGCAGTAGGTACCGCTAGTTTGTCAGTTTCAGTATGAGGGCATGCCATGCTAGCAGCTAGGTGGGCATTATAACGTGTGATACAAAGTGACGCATGTTTGTCACGGAAGTAAAGGCTGGACTACAATTGAGCTGTTTGGAGCAGTTTGTGAACAGTGTTTTCTCTGGAAGATGGTAAGTCCGTTTGGGGTGGACTTTGGGCTTTTTCACTTTGTAAACCTATAATGTGCACAAAAAGATATATAACACAATAAAGGAAAGGGGAAAAGCCAAAAAGCACAATATGAGCACTTTAATAATTTAAGTCATTTTTCAAGCAAAAAAGGCCAAAAAGCAATAGTTGCAGGTTCTCTGATGTAGAATTTCCTGTTTTTCATAGCCTTTCATTATAGTTAATATTATATTATTTTACTGATATTGAATGATGTCTCTTTGGGCTCTTGTGTTTGTTCACTAATTTCTTTCCTTAATAGACCAAACAATTAATCGAGAAAATAATACAGTCGTGGCAGCCCTAATTTCATTGTGAAAAAAGGCAACCTTCTAATCTTTTGAATGAGGCAAATTTGGCAGCGCAGCACGGGTGCCAACACAGAAGGGTTTGGTAAAAAAAAATGCAGGGTCGCCTGGCAAAACAATTGAACCTAAACACAGAACAGTCATCCAGCAAGTCGCTGCATTGGCCAGTAAAATAAATGCAAGGGCACGCCCCTGGTCGATTAGTTTGTAACGTAAACGTATAGTATTATAAACCACTGTGCAGTGTTTTGGCATCTGAGAAGCCTCCAAATTCTCAAATCTGTTACTCAAACCTTCTTTATTGTATTTCATGTTTCATGCCATGAACCTGAAGCAACAACGCAGGGCTGATTTTGGTCTGAACACCCGCTTCGACAGGAAGCATTTTCCTGAAATAGCACACTGTATCATCAGAATATCAAATGCATTTTTGAGGCTTAAAGATTTTCCCACTCATTCTTACTTTGGCTTACCTGTGTGAGATTGATAGCGTCTGACTAAATTGCACTCCATGCCATCCTCTGCCTGCCGCACACATCACTCATGTTATTTTGTGCTGAAACAGAGTTGAGTGGGTGGCAAACGGACAGTGTCTTTTTGAAAAATATGGTTGAGACAAATATTTCTGTTCGGTGAAGATCATGTTCTATGTGTAATAAAACACTGATGTATGAGTGAATATATTCAATGTTGGCAGTCAATATGCCATGGCTGAGCCCTGTCTAATGATGTTTAGGACCCTTTGTGCCTCAGCTGAGCTCCTGCTAGCCATTACCCGACCACCACCACTGAGCATGATAAGGGTGGTTCACTGATCCTGCTGCATTGGATAGAGACTTTGATTATAGCAGGTTCATTTTGCAGTGCACAACCATATAAACTGGATGCTGCCTGCTGTCTTGTCATTTAAATCACATTTTTTGCTGTGGGAACCCAACCGAATTGGATCTCTGTGGAAAGCATTTAAAATCATATTACAGCTATAGCTATGCAGCAAGCATGTGCATGCATTCTATTCTTTACTACGCCTACACTACATTTACATTTACCTAATGAGGGAACTGTGCACAGTACCATGTTTATGCTTGTAGCTAGTGTTATGTAGTTAGCTAACTAATTACCTGGCTTGCTGGTGTGTGAAAATGTCAGCTGTTACAGTGCCCTGCGTCACTGAGAAAATGGAAACTCTTGTTCTGTTGACATACACTCACTGTATAGTATATTATAGATACTTTAAATTGGTTGTTGTGTCTGTCGTCAAAGCCACAGCACCATAGCTGCTCATATTTATCACGTTTAAATCTACAGGTGCAGTTTTTCTCTGTATGCCTGTATCTTTGAGCTTTTCAAGCAAAACAAATTGGCAGCTTGTGAAGAAACATAAAAGGCGCACGTGTGCACGCACATGCACACACGCCAACAGCACGACCATGACCAAACTTTTTGCAAAATTGTTATTGTTGAATCTTTAAAATTAAAATCCATATTTTCAAAAGGCTACTTTCATGTCACTGATATAAACAATTTGTGCAGCACACAGTGTGAAGAGAGTGCCGGTACAAACATCTAATTTTCAGCACTACAGATATTAAAATGGTTATAAGTCTCTGTAAATTATGCAACATATAAATCATCAGAATAACAGCTGATGCAGAGATATGAGTTAATGGTCAAGAAGGGGATCAAGTGGATGATGAAGATGAGGATAATGACGGCTGTGTTGATGATGAAGACTACAGGCCTGATGGAAGGGGTGATGATGCTGCTGATGCAGATGTTGATGATGCCAGTGATTATATCTCTTAATCTTGCAGCTGAACTAAAAAGCATTCCACAAATGCAAAACATCTGTGAGAATAATATGCAGAGAAAATCACGACTAAAAGCAAATGTTTATAGCTGGGTATGGTTTGACATTTTTCATTCCCGGTACTACCATGATGCATTAGTTTGGTACCAATACCAAAATTATTTATTTTTCAATACCTTGGTTTGAAGAATATAAACATGTTTTTTCTACAAACAACCTTTTTATTTAACAAAATAGACCAGAATACCAACGCAGCAGTAGTAACGGGACATTTCAATATGCTTATTCGCTGTCCTGCAAAGAGTTAGTGGATTATGTGCCTGCTATTTCTTAGTCTTTACCAGTTGCCTGGCAACCAGTGGAGACTTCAGGAAGTTACTGGTCCAAGAAATAGTTTGTTTCCCCTATTTCCAGTCTTTGTGTTAAGCTATGTTAGCCGACTGCTGGCTGTAGCTTCATATATTACCTATGAATATATACCTTCAATAAATTGCTGTCTAACATAAGCAAAAGATCAATAGATAGTACAGTATCTGATCAACTCTCAACAGTTTGTTATATTTGATCCTACAAACACATTTTGTTCAGCACTCAAAAGTATTCAGTTTCAATATCAAGTCAATAAAATCTCAATATTAGACCTTGTTTTTCATTTGTGAAAAATGATTCATCTTTTATCAAACAAATGCAGAAACACATGCCACTGACCATAAGTCAAGATCCCACCAGGGTAGCATCAAATCTTTCATTTCCTATAAAACAAGGACAATGGCCAGCTGCAATAACTCATACTCTAATATTGACACCACTTAAGAGTTAACACACAAAATAACCAATCCATCATCACTGATCGAACAACTCAGCCAGCTCCCTCAACCCTACCTGCCAAAGAAGATATATTCTCACCAAAAATAAATAGTAAATGTCATCTATGAGTAATTAAAGTTTAAAGTCTCACACCAGTTACTATAGGGAAGTGCATGCCCATCATAAAAGATTGAGTTATTCCAATGAAGTTGCCTCCAAAAAAAGACAGGAGAAAGGAAAAAGTAGAAGGAATAAAATATAAGATTCATAAAGTCAGGAGGAGAAGAGAGTGTTGTTTGATACATTTGAAGTTGGGACACTAATGCACTGGGAAAAATATCTCACTACTAGCACTGAGAGCCTGAAACTGCAAGGCAGATGCCCACAGGAATCAGGAAACAACATCAGTATGTTCCAATTACGACCAAATAATCACACATTCCTACATGTTATGTGCAAAGGGGCTAGTGTTTAAGAAAGGGAATCACAGCATACAACAGAAGTTGCATGACAAAAGTCAAGGTGACACATAGAAGAATAGCATTGCCTTAGTGTTTCATGCACACACTGCTGGAAGATAAACTGGATCTGGTAATAGGGCTAATAGGAAACCAAATTAAAAGCTGTCACTGTTAACACTTGTTTTACACGTAATAAATGTTAAATGTATAACTACGCTAATTACTTTTCTTGTTGTTGGATAGATAGAAGAGAAGATACCACACTCATGTATGCATTAAAAGCTACAACCAGAAGACGGTTAGCTTAGTTTAGCATAAAGACTGGAACCAGGGGAAAACAGCCAGCCTCGCTCCGTGCCATCAAGTGATGACAACGTAAATAATCCGTAATATTGTCTAACTCAGTAGGCTGAAAGTGGTAAAGACAATAGACAAATATATCCTTAATGTAAACCACAAAGCCAAACCAAAAATAATGACAATAATGATGAATAATGAATGCCACAAATTATTGCCATTTCATATTAGATTTAGGGACACTTTACTAAAATGATCATGCTCAAAATACCAACTTTTTAGGATTTAAACAAACTGGCAAATGACTATGCAAATACATTCCGACAGCTTGACTTTTACTGTTCAAAGATGGGGACTTCTCTACAGAACTCCTAACCTGTACTGTAGGTGTGAGAGAATAGAAACCGGTCAACAAACAACATCCTTGTCAAATTACTGCTTGGCACAAATAACCCATTTGTAAACAAATATTGCAAATTGCTTTAAACTGACCTTTGAAAGGAAATAGATCTGCTTTTCACCATGAAATCAAGGGAGGTTCAACTCAAACACAGTAATATATTAACGCAGTTGACGTTCATGAGGCATTTGCCCTGCTTTTATCTGAAAAGCTGCAATAAAAAATGGTATTAGATAAATTAAAGTGGCTTTGGTCCAGACTAGGGTTGGGTATTGTTTGGGTTTTTTCCTATACCGGTGATAAAACGATACATTTAAAATGGCCAAGGCTTACTAGTTTGAAGTGAACGCACTGTCTGTGTTGTCTTTCCGACAAAACCATGTTTAATCCAGCTGCTAGCTTATGTTAGGCTAACGTTACTTGCTGTCAAGTGAAGTGTTAACTAGAGTCACGTGCAGCGATGCTCCTGTTGCCTCTAACATCTGTTTCAGAGCATCAGAGAGCAGCGCAAAAGGCATTTAATGCCGTATTAGCACCGGGTTTCGGTACCCAACCCTAGTCCAGACTGAAATTTCTCTACAACTATTGTATGGATTGCCATGGCATTTTGTATAGACCTTCATGGTCAACAGAGGATGAGTTTTGCTAACTTTGATGATCCCCTGACTCTTCCTGTTGTGCCACCATGTGGTCGGAATTTGGACAATTTGAAATGTCCAAACTACTGGATGGATTGCCATGAAATTGGGTTCAGACATTCATGTCCCATTTGTATCACTTTGGTGATCCCTTAACTTTTTATCGAGACCACTCATCAGGTCAGATTTGTTATTTTGTCCAATATTTAGTTCTTTGTCCTCATTACAGTACCATCACCCGCAGCTGTACTTAATGTGTACACTTGTAACAGCAACTGGATTCAGATCACACCCAGGTGTTAAGCCACTTTACATTAGTGCTGGTAACAGCTTTCAAACACGTTGCAATACTTTACAGCTTCATGACTTCTCCCTCTTTAGACTCACTTTTAGTACAAACCTGTTAGATTTTTCTATGACACACACACACACACACACACACACACACACACACACACACACACACACACATATATATGTTTTACATCTGTAATATTGTGATGCATATTTATAGCGAAAAAACATTTCCTATGTTGTTAGCATAACTTCAGCTCTACTTTGGATACATTTGCAGCACTCATATATAAATAAAAAAAATAGGTAATCTAAATGGAGGAGGCAAAATAGGAGCTTGAATGTCTCACAATTCAAGTCTTGAGATATAATTAAGTTAAAGAAAACGCCTCAGCAAGGCTGCATTCACTAAGAAGTCGCTGGCATGGAGAACACAGACAGAATTTATTCCGACCTAAAACCCAGCAACAACAGCTCACTGAGGCCGCTTTTATAGGCGCCTAGTAAACAGTGTAAGAAGCTTCAACTGGGCTCGACTGAGGTAGCAGCTTGTTAGAGTGATCCCACACAGCTGAGCAGCCTTCTGTGGCTCCATCCTGGGTGCTGCAGGGTGGAGGGCGGGTGCTGTCCTTGTAACGGTGCTGTAGATCCCAAGGCAGTATCAGTGCCTGAGTGACAACCCCCTACTGCCTTTCGCTCGCTTATATTTGCATGTCTATCCTATTTATATGCTCTACTTTCAATGCAGCAGATTTAACTGTTTTTTTTTTTTTAACTGACCAGAACTTCTTGGAGCATATAGTGTACATGTTTGAAAAATTCATTATTCATTAATTATAGTGATTGTTATATTTATATTGTTAGTGCTCTCAGTCAGCCTATTTTTTTACGGTATATACAGTATGTCATTGTTTATCCTCATGAATTTGCAATACTGTACACACATAAAAGATATATGTGAAACATGCTTTCACGTGTGTGTATACGCTTGCTTGTTTTGTCAAATCAGCTGTCCAAAACCTAAAGATACTGTATACAGTTTAATATCATATTCAGTATGACAATGACTTGCTTGAAAAATTATATGCAAATAATTGATTTTTAAAATAGTTGAATCAATTAATGCTCTGTGTAGTTTAGCAGTCCCTCCAGGATTTTGTTGCCTTTTTTGAGATTGATGCGGCCCAAAATGCCTGATTTTGCGGGAGCTTTTGTAAATAATTGCGATAAAAGTTGCAATGTCTTTTGTATGTTTGTTGTAATGAAGTTGAAGGAGATAGTAAAAGTTGTGATTTTTTTTTTTGTATAGTTCTTTAAAAATAAAAAATAAACTTGTTTTGGGGAGAATAAAACTACTCTGGGCTAAGATTTCCTAGTAACCTTACCAAAAAGTCTCAGGATGGTGCAAATGTTGGTATAATATGAAAGTGGCTGGTGGATTTAAGACAAAAAAATTATAATTTATTATTGTTAGTTAATTTCCTAACCTGGCCTGGGACACACATTCACACAGTTTGACTTTAACTTATCATTGCACTTACAATAACGAGCGCAGCTGTCAAAATTGCGAGTCGCACCAAATTTGCGGTGATTGGTTGAATTCACGTGAATTGGCACAATCGTGACATCGCGAATCCTGGTGGGACTGGTTTTGGTTTCAATCAATCTACTCCACATACATTATTTGTTACTCAAGCAGGCTGCTGTATTGCTCCTCATTCAGTCCACTAATAGATAAACTATTGTGGAGTCTAATGAAAACTGCTGATTGTGGGACTTAGTGTGATGATTGAATATGGTGGTGGAGGAGAAACAAGAAGGTGGAGAGGAGTGCGGTACCTATCAATGTATTTGCCCTCGAGGAACACAAACCGTGACCTGCCAGTGAGATCATATCACATTTATGGCATCAAGCTGCTTCACCTTGATTGTATCTCTGTGTTGGTGTGTATGGCTTTAAAAGCCTTGATGGGCTTATACCAGTAATGTCTATCTATTTATTTATTTATCAATATTTTATCTGTCTGTCTTTCCATGTGTCTTTCTGTACTGTATGTATCTACTCTGGGTACAGTACAACAATACAATACACGTACAACATGATGAAAAAAGAGCACTGAGTCACTTTGAAGGTGCTTGGAAAGATTTTTAGCATTCTTGCTTTACTTCATTGCAATTTCTGCGAAGTCCGAACTATGCAAATCTTGAATACAATTGGCAGTTTTTCCTTTTGGAAGACAAAATGCTGACATGTTGTGGACGTAAGGTTTGGTGGAGCATTGATAATCTCCCAGTCACTCTCTTTGTCTGCTGTACATCAGTACCTCTCAGTGTGCTGAGCTGACCCAGAGTCTCCTGAAGAGAACAACTACAGTTACTCAACTACATTCACAGTGACTACATTAGGTCTGATATTTTAAAGATTCATGACTAACTGTCTTTGTACTCTATGTTTTACAATGTTTTATCAACCAATATTCTGAATTATCAGCAGGACTTTGAACTCTTACATGCTCTGAAAAAAACGTGCATGTGTGTGTGTCTCTGGGTTATTTGAAGAAATCAATTCCCAGTTATGCTCCGTAATTAGTAATACATGCAACTAGACAGATGCATAAATGATTCATAATGAGCCTGCAAACAAAGCAAAAGTGTTTTTTTTTCCGTCTTTGTCAGCTCTACCATTAATGAAAGCATAAGCTAAAAAATGTTGAAGCATTAAAAAGAAAAATATATTAAAAAAAATTAGTTTGGAGACAAAGTTCCAAGGCAGCAACCATAAATTGCGTATGATGTCTTTAATCCAATGTTTCCATCAAAGACAATGTCTAAGTGTATGTAGGTCAGGCCCTTCTTTGTTCCATACTGGGCCAAATTAGATTTAAGTTTTTAATTGGTTAATTAAAAAGTGTGTATTATTATTGCAGTCAATGTCTCTGCGTATGATTAATAGTAATATGCTCTTTTCTTGTTTAACATGAAATGCTTTCAATGATTCAACAGACTGTACCATTTGTCTCTGATGTCTCACTCAGAAGACACTTCTGTTCTGTAAATCGTACAAAGGGCTGTGAACTTGAGAAGCATTAAACAGGCACACAGTTATATGACAGCAATATATCACCAATATTATAAGCACATGGAAAAAAGGACCACGACTGTTGAAATGTTTCTCATTGGCCATGTTTGAGCAACACAACTAAAAAATAATCTAACAGCATAATCTGACAGTTAAACGTAAAGTTAGCTAGTTTAGTAAACCACTTTTCTAATTTATCTAGATAAACCTTTCTAGTTTGTCTGTCTGTCATTCCATGTGTCTAGCTGTACTGTATTTATCTACCGTTGTACTGTACAAATGTTGTACAGTACAACAATACACGTACAACATGATGAAAAAAGATTACTGAGTCACTTTGGAAAGGCGGTTGGAAAGATTTTTTTTGCAATTTCTGCAAAGTCCAAACTATTATATTTGGAAGCCAAAATGCTGACTTTTTTTGTAAACCTTTCTAGTTTATCTAGAAAAGTTTGGCAATTTAGCTCAAAGTTAGTATAGACGGGTTTCCTGTTTACAAAGATTACAGGGTGCTTGCGCATACCAGGGGCAGAAAGCCAGATTGGTGAGCTGGTCCAATAATGCAAACGCATTTTTGTCTCAGTGCACATTGTCTTAGTCCCTTCATTTTGTCATGGCATTTATATAACACATAGTCTATGGTCTTACAAAGCTAACGTTTTTGACCGATTACAATTTAATCATTTTTTGTGAGCTGGAGAGCTCTCGTTATGAGAAGCTAGCTATAGCTCTGTTTGCCATTCATTCCAATGTGGAAACATCGCTGCTAGAATTTCGACATGCATTCCGGTGGCTTATTCCTTTAAGCTTTCCTTATTGTTTGTATATAACTGCTGACTCAATAAAACATGATTTTAGTTGGATCTGTTCGTCTGTCTTTAATTTTGCAGTGTTACTGTGATATATATGTATAATGATAATTTTAGGCTAATGTAATAGCCCGTGTTAGCAGCAGGGTTACTCCTGAGTGTACCCTTATGGTTGGTTTATGTCTTAAAATAATGGCCAGGATTTCTGGGAAAAGGTACGATATGTTAGTTTCAAAACATCACTGCAGGTTGATTGTTTTTCGCAGCAGAGGTTGATTGTGGGCGAGAGGGCGACAACACTGTCTTGGTTAGCTCGCCGAAGCTCTACTGCCACTGTCTCGGCAACGTTAGCTAATGTCCGCTAGCTAATGTAGGCTAACTATAGCCAGTTAGCTTTGTATGTAACGTAACAAAAACCCACCCATCTCAGAGGAGCGAAGCTTAATATTTCATTCAATAAAGTTATGTACAAAAGGAGCACTAACGCCACAGGTCATATGTTGGCAACGTGGACGCAGATATAGTAAACTCCGAAGGCAGTTGTAATATTTACCTAGCTAGTAGGCTAGACTAACACTGTTGCGCTAACGTTAGCAAAACATCGGCGTAGCTTTAGCTAGCTGTCTAAACTTGTCCTTTATGGTCCGGACTCGAGTATCACAGCCCTGACAGCTAGATATCACTTAGCTGAACAACCACAAGCTGCAACTTTTCTGATTGATACAATGGGAGCCTGACTCTTGCACATGACCCCAATCTGCCCCTCTTATGGCTTGAAGCCATAACCTCCGCCGGTTTTTGGCAAAAGCATGCTTCCCCCTAGGTATGTTAAACATCAGGCACCCATCACTGGCTCTGTTTGTACAATTAACTACGCAACAACTCCTTGGCATTTTGACCTACGCTATGCCGCTACTAGCTAGCTAGCTACACAAAACACGTCTTCTTTCTGCCCCCCGGTTGCGTGCGCAAACAGTGATGACGTTGCCGAGAAACCCATGTATATATGATACCATATCACCGGCAGTACGGTGGCTCAGTGGTTAGCACTTCTGCCTCACAGCAAGAAGGTTCTGGGTTCGAACCCAGGCCTTTCTGTGTGAAGTTTGCATGTTCTCTTCGAGAAAACCCACACAAGGGTTTTCTCTGGGTGCTCTGGTTTCTTCCCAACATAAAGACATGCAACTAGGACTACAGTTGAAAATTAGAGATTTACAGAAATGTTTTTCATGATTAATGTGCATTGTCCTAATATAAATAAATAAATCTTCTTCATAGTACATATATTGTACACTGAAGAACACTGGGAAAACAGAAGTAAGTTCATAGGGCAACAACAATAACAAAGCTGGGGATGGCTCTGCTTCTTTAGGAAGTTTATTGTAAAAGCTTAATGTAGTTGCTTGAAAGTTAATCAAGAGCTGTGTCTAATAGAAATGTGTACCTCTCTTTGTCATCTAACATCCCAAAAACATGCCCTGTTTTGCTTCAAGCATGAGCACTAAGGTTGAGGGGGTAAAAGATTACAGAGGTGTGGTGAGAAGTCATTCCCTGCAGAACAACTTTTACTCAATGCACGTACCCATGACAGACCCATACCTCGAGTAGATTGGGCGTGCATATTGAGCGTGGCTTTCCTGTCGTTCACTCCTATAGACCTATTGGAATTGCAGGCTCCATTTAAAGAATGACGAGGTATTCAACCTCCACTGGTCCTCTAATAGGAAAATTGATGAGTGGAAAGAATAGAGCTAAACAGCTGGTGAACAATAACCACGTGGTACATTGGGTACAAATGCTGCATTTGTCTACAGTACAGTGTAAGCCTAGAACCTGCTTGGGTAAACTGTAGACTGTGTTGTTTAATTAGTATAAATGGTTATTTGGGAAGAAAGCTGCCAGACAGGTTTTTCGCTCTTACACTCCATAAAATGTTTGTTTACATTTCTTGACATTGTTCACACTCTATGAAAACTTATGTTATTGCTAAGGTTATACTACAAGAAACATGATATAATGGAAAGTGTTATTTTGTAACAATCTTACTCTTTTTTGTTTAGAGACATTAGTCTCGAAGGGGGGAAATGAGGTATATTGACATCCTACTTTATTCTGATCATTTTATAACTTGTATTTAGCCCATATCTGAACTATCTATATGTAGCTAGAAGTGATGAACTTTAGCCTTGTACATGATGCTGATTTCTTCGATGTAAATAAACCTTTATAATCAAGAAACAGTGTCGGCGGATTCCTTTCCACACAGCAACGCACCATCGATACTAATTAACAGAAGTGTGGACTCGAGTCATGTGACTTGGACTCGAGTCAGACTCGAGTCATGAATTTGATGACTTCAGACTCGACTCGACAAAATGTACAAATTTCATATCATATCATGCCCAAACAGCAGGCAGCACATGGACATAGAGTGCTACGTAGTCTAGGTCTGTGAGGCAGCGCACCACTGGGTTATACAGTACAGGCCAAAAGTTTGGACACACCTTCTCATTCAATGTGTTTCTTTATTTTCATGACTATTTACATTGTAGATTCTCACTGAAGGCATCAAAACTATGAATGAACACATATGGAATTATGTACTTAACAAAAAAGTGTGAAATAACTGAAAACATGTCTTATATTTTAGATTCTTCAAAGTAGCCACCCTTTGCTTTTTTTGATAACTCTGCAAACCCTTGGTGTTCTCTCAATGAGCTTCATGAGGTAGTCACCTGAAATGGTTTTCACTTCACAGGTGTGCTTTGTCAGGGTTAATTAGTGGAAGTTTTTCCCTTATTAATAAAAAAGCAAAGGGTGACTACAATGAAGAATCTAAAATATAAGACATGTTTTAAGTTATTTCACACTTTTTTTTAAGTACATAATTCCATATGTGTTCATTCATAGTTTTGATGCCTTTAGTGAGAATCTACAATGTAAATAGTCATGAAAATAAAAGGAAACTCATGTGAATGAGAAGGTGTGTCCAAACTTTTGGCCTGTACTGTACATGATTTGTATAAATATTATTTCTGTGGTAAGAGGACTTGAAATGACTCGAAATTAAAATGGTAAGACTTTGGACTCGACTTGAGACTTGTTGGCTTTGACTTTTGACTCAACTCGGGACTTGCCTCATCTTTGACTCGACTTCACTCGGGACTCGAGGGCAAAGACTTGAGACTTACTTGTGACTTGAATAACAATGACTTTGTCCCACCTCTGCTAATTAAACAACATAATTGGCGACGAAGACAACTGCTTCAAGACAAGAAGACCTTGAGCTCTGTCTCCAGACTCAAACAGCATACTGTAAAAGGCCTCTGTAACAAAAAATGATATTATATGTGGTATGGTTAAATCAAACAATATTTTTAAACAGCGTTAAAACATGAAATACATACAGTAACTGCCACAGTAGCACATGTAAACATTCTGACGTAATCCTGCATGTACAGACTGTTATATCAGTTCATCGTTGCTAATATCTGTCAGATTTATCAAGCGTGCATGCGGCAGAGTGAGTTTATCACTTGATCCACTGTCCACTTCCTGTTTTGCAATACTTTGGGATCACTCACTGACTGTGTTAACTGAAACGTTACTAAGTATTACACTACGACCCCCGTTGTTTGATGTGAGCCATGGATTCGAGCAAAAACTGTTGACTCCCATTTCCTGCAGCGTTGAGTCTGTGATTTCTGCACATGCAAAATCACAATCAGTAACTGTTGAACCTCTGGGCCCTCTGTCCTTCCCCAGGGTAGCAGGTTGACTCTTAGTAGAGCATTCATGTTGAATCACTTCAGCAGTGAGATAGATAGATAGAGAGTCTTTATTGTCTACTGAGGAAATTTGTTTTCACAGTCTGTACAGGGCCTCACAAATACATACGTACACATAAAGTAAACATAGACACCTTCACCCCAATCACCCTGTAATGCACAGTTCCCTCCAGTCCGTTCCACTGGCACCCCTTGCGGACAGCATACAACATATAAGTAACACTCATACACACACACACATAACATTCACTGCTGGTGAGCTTCATGTAGGGATGATATGGCAGAAGATACAAAACTCTTACTGTAGCGGACCCGTCTCCAGGTCAAGGACCTGTATCTGCGTCCTGATGGAAAATCAGGTGAAAAATCAGCAGACCTGCTTAAATGAATCATTTCAGATATTTTACAATGTTATATACACAGCAGTGTGTATCAGGGGTGCTAGTGCGGTTTAAACAGGCACCCAATGAAATAAGATTAATTTGTGTCCCACCACCAGATTCTGACCATGGTGGATAATTGTTGTTTTTAATGAAGAAACAGCATGTTACCCAGTAAGGAAAGCCATTAAATGTAGAGGGGACAGTGTAACAAGCATAAAAGTAAACACCTTCATACAAGTTGGTACATAATTATTATGTGATTAATAGTGAGTTTTATGTGGAGAGGGGAGCAGCTGACCCTGGGACCACCAACAATTTGAGCTCTCTACCATATATTTCATTGGATTGTTATTAGTTTTGTATAGTCAGTATACCAGTGCCATCAATTCAATAGGCTAAACAAAAATGTTAAAGTCAGAAAAGGTTGTTGACACTGCACTACACTTAAAAGTGCAGAGAAACGACATTGACAGCAGCAAAGCCCATTTGGGAAACAAACCTTTGTATGTTTAATCTGCCCTGTGTGTAGCCTAATAGTCCCTGAGATATTCTGAGGGTTGGTGAAATTCCAAAGATAAAGACAAAAGTAATACAGAAGAATAAAGAATACAAACAAAACACTCAAGTGGATTTCGATGTCGATGTGGCCCCTGTTCATTTACTGTGTTTCTTGTTTTGGTAATTAGACCTTATTTATCTCAGCTTTTAAAGAAATCCAGGTGGCAGGCTCTGCTAGGTTAGGACTCGTTGTTAAGAATTTTGGTTTGCTGACTTGACTGTGTAAACACATTTATATAGAATATTTCACAGTTTGAAATGGTTCCCTGTTTTATCTCATGTCAGCTCATTGCGACTGAAAATAATCTTGACCTTAAACTGTTTGTTGTCTACAAATATGGTTGGCCATACAGTGCACTTGTTATATGCTGTATATTTAAGGATTCTTAGAATATTCTTAGTAATATGTCATTTATCATAATCACCCATGTGGATATCTCTGCTCCCACATTATGATGCAATTATTATTATTAGCACAAGTTTCTGTTAATGAGCTTCCTAATAGGAGTTGCTGCAAAACAGTCATCATGTGGCAAGGCCATGAAGCTGAAAGCACCACACGCCTGCCTTTCTTTTTGCATACAATAACACTGTGTTGTTTGTCTGACTCAAAGCAATCAGGTTCTGAGAAGCATATCACACACCATACCTGACCCTGGCAAATTGCAATTCATCCTGTGAAGAGGGTGTCAGCTTTTTATGACCTTCCAGGATACAGCTATTCCCATGATAAAGCCGTCTATCAGAAGGGTTTTCTCCCACCCTGGAGCTTTCTGATATTTTGAGGAGAAACTTTGATTTATTTGCTGTGATGCACTCTTTCTTGTGACATCTACCTTTAGCAAATAAACCCAACTGTGGCAGTCCCTCATAGGCAGGAGACCCAATAGAGGCTGTAATTTCCTGCAGACTCAAATGTATATTATATTTCTCTCCGTGTCAGAGATGAAATTGGGCCAAACTTGCATGAAATACTTCTGCTCCTAGTTGAGACATGCCTCTAAATGAGAGAGAACTCAGTGTAACATAACATAAAGATTACTTTTATGAATCATTGCAAACCCCAGAGCTTTACATAGACATTATTTACAGTAAATTGTATTTATTGTAGACTGATGGATTGAATCTGAGTGGATCAATACCTTGTATGTAAACTGCTACAATATCTGTATTCCTTTCTCTTTCTGAGGATACAAGGTGACTTTGGTACATTTTGTTAACGTCAGTCCATCATTCAGTTTAATCCAGAGGCGTCGCTAGGCCTGGCCGTCCCTGGCTACAGCCCCAAATGTTTTATGAATAGCCCCGGATCTCTCTCTCCTCTTTTCTCTTTCTCTTTTTTTTTTTTTTTTTTTTTACAAAAACAAGTATTCTATAATAAAAAATGCCCCAGAATGCCACATGCAAATTAGGCATTCAATCAGGTTTATAATGGACGCGCTCTGCTGTGGAGATGCTGCGGCAGATGTGTCGTGTTTGTGCTCCGTGTATTTCTGCCGTAGTTTCGGTTTTCCACCTCCGATGTAGAGCAGCGTACAGCCACTTCCCTAAACTTTAGCTCATTCAGAGACCAGAGTCTCAAACGGGGCTCTGTGACTGTCAGAAGGTCTGAGATCTACCTTATCAGCAGAGCAATCACGTAATGCACAGCAGACTATGGTGCAGGCAGATTATTTTCTGAAATGTCGTGACTTTATTCTTGTAATAGCCTATTATAACTTTATTTTTCAATTTGAATTGCATTTATTTTATTTAAATGGGTTCGGGCTAAGCCCCCAACCTCCTCAAGTCCTAGAAACGCCCCTGGTGTAAACCCTACGTTCTATATCAAACGTGTGAGTTTGATCATATGTGTGATGTATGACATGCGGTATGTAGGCATCCTTGAGATACAATGTTCCACTCTTGTGCAAATTGGTTGTATAGGATTACAGCTGCTGATATTGCTTTTGATCACTTAATTGGATCACACAACGGTGTAGCTCTTTTATATGTTTTGAATAGGTTTTGGGTAGCAGTTAAGTTCTTTGGCACAGGGGCATAAACTATAAAAGGCTGTGGCTACACAGACAACTCTGTAGAGAAGTTGTTGTTAATAATGAAAAGATACAATCATCCTTTGAATACAAATGGTGTCTCTTAGAATATGTGTAGTTTCCCTGGACATAATTCCACCAGTTGTAGTTTTTAGCCTTTCTGAATGGTAATAATGAGCCAGGGCAGTTCCCCTTTTTAAGGACTGATGCATAACTTTATTTGTGTGCTTAGGCCTGGAAGCTGCACCCTCTTTCGTTATCACCGAGTATTGAATTTTCTATTTGTTTCTTTGTTTTTAACACATACTGCTTCCTTTTCATCACTCCCAGCCTCTGTTCTGTATGTGTTGTTTAGCTGTAATCGCAGGGAGCGCAGAGGGCTTAAGGGGCTCAACATTACTGAAGTTAGTGAGGCCATGGGTTGTACCAAAACAGCTGTGGGGGGTTATTAGGAAACAGACTGTTTTCCACCAGCTTTTGGAAAGCAGCACAGTTCTTAGCAAACCAGTGAGACCCTCTGTTTCCCTTTCTGGATGACATGAGGTGGGGCGCCAGGATTGAGATGCTACTTGGCCCAAGCATTGTGTTTGAGGGCCTGTTGATGGAATATCTGGGCTGCAACCATGATCATAATGACAAGCAGAAGTCAACAAGTTGTTGGAAATGATCTATAAAAATGTGAACCACTGGTGAATCGTGAATTCTTCATGACAATTAAACCTGGTTACACTTTAATTGAAGGTATCGACATAATCGTGACATGACACTATCATAACTATGACATGACACTGTCATGAACATGTCATAAACGTTATAAACAAGTCATAAACGTTTATGACTTCTGTCATTAAGTGTCATTCGGTTTTTGTCATGACAAGTTGACATTGTTTGGGTTGTCTTGATTATGACAACATTAATCAAAGTGACATTACTAGAAGTTGTCTTGGTCATGACAAGTTGACATTACATTTGTTACCTCTCTATCAAGCTAATTTCCATTTTTCCCTCTCTGCTATTTTAATGATTTGTAATTAATTTTCCATGTAATTCATAATGACTGTAGATTATTTATTTATTTATCTATCTATTTTTTGTACAATCAAGTGTTAGTAATCTTTCCAGCTATTCATTACACATTCTTCTTTTATGTCTTAGGATGTTGGGAGGCTGAGAAGAATGGAGGCTGTACCTAAGCTGCATGCCTAGCTAACCCATGGATAACTGACAGGAACAGTGCTGGATGGAGTCAGGAGACTGGATGGCGAAGACGAGGAAGCGCACAGTATTGTGGATCACTTGTGTTGTTTGTTCTCTTTCTCAGCCGATTCAAAGTAGATGCAAAGTGTTCTGCAATGTCCCTCATTTGTTCACTCTGTCACGTGTCGCCCATGGAGAGATGGCAAAAAGAATCAGGATAGACAGTCAAGGCTAAAGAAACTCTTTTACTGCATGTGGGAGTCTTATTTCTGCAAAATTTAAGGTGATAAAAAAAGAAGTGTAGACACTAGATAACATTTCCTCCTCACAACTCTGTTGGATTCATATTAATTAGAGACCACAGGGGAGCCAGTAGTTGTAAATAGTAGCCATCATGGGCAGGTGTAAAGGCAAGGTTTCCTCGTTACTGTTGTTAGCTGGATTAGTGCTAACAGCAATAGCTTTGGAATATGAGGGCGTTCCTGGTCAGTGGACACGCTATGGCCAGTGGGATGCCAAATCAACAGGTGAGCTCAGCTTTATTCTGAAAACCAACATCAGCAAAGCCCTGGTGCTCTATCTGGATGATGGAGGGAACTGCGACTTCCTGGAGCTTCTGATGGCAGATGGGAGGCTCCACATGCGCTTCACCATCCATTGTGCAGAACCGGCCTCCCTGCACACCGAGACGCGAATCAACGACCTGCGCTGGCACAGAATCCTTCTTTCTCGTAATTACAGAGAGACTAGGCTGGTGGTGGACAACGAGGAGAAAGCAGCTGAGGTGAAGTCTAAGAGAAAAGAGATGGTAGTGGCCAGTGATCTCTACGTAGGGGGCATCTCACCTGATGTGCGTCTCTCTGCCCTGACATCCAGCACTGTTAAATACGAGCCGCCATTCCAGGGCCTTATAGCCAATTTGAAACTGGGGGAGGCATTACCATTACTGTTGGATGGCCAGGCTGTTCATAGTGATTTGGAGTACATATGTGACACACACTCTCCGTGCGGCAGCAAAGGCCTGTGCTCCGTCAGCCAAGGAGAGGTCCTCTGTGACTGTATAAATACCAGCTACAGGGGAAGGTACTGCCATGAAGGTGAGAGAATTATCCTTCCTACTATTAACTGTGTGGTCCTTCATGATCTGTTCGTCAAAGGGCTTTTTTTAATGCTAATGTACTTTTGCTACTGAAAATGTTTGCCGCCTTTATGATTAGCCTTAGCTTAAACATAGTAAAATAAATGTCCCATTCAATTATATGGTCTAAACCCTCATTACTGTAGTATCTAGAAAATAATCAATAAAGCCCACTTTAAAGTGACCCAGGTCAAAGTATACCACAGAAGTACTTAAAGGCTGCTTGGGTGTGTGAGTTCAGCTCTCTCAGCAATTATTTTCACAAGTCATGGAGGATAACAGCTGCTTAATGTGATAGACGTTTTCAACAAAGAGACATTTAACAGGCTACCAAATGAGTGCTATTTTCATATTCTGGAAAGTCTACAAAACAGTACGAACATAAGCTTGGCATTTTTAAATCAGCTTTGAAACGTCTTGTTACGTATAGACAAGTAAAATGGAAACAAATGATTAATTAAAGATGTTTACCACTTTGCCAAAACACATCAATTTTCCCTCTTATAATAATACATGTTTGGCTTAGAATCTCGGCAACTTTCTTCCCTGGCTAAAATGAGGAGGATTCTGGCAGGCATTCCTTCATTTAACAAGTGGACTCACAACGATGCATTAGAGCAACTATACACCCTTATATTAACCACTAATACATTGTTTTCATTAAGTATGCCTTATTGCAAAGTCATTTAAAGCAAGAAATATTCACTAACAAACCGTTGAAAGACATCAAACTTGCGCTGGACTGTGACTCTTTCTGTGGTTATATGTCACAGATAAACAGATAAAGTGATATATCACTATTATTGTCAGTGATTTTAATGCTACAACTATACTACAGAACAACTGACCACACTTACATGTTTCCGTCAACATGCATCTTTGGTGGCATGGAAAGAAGCAGCAAGGTTAAGCGAAACAACATTAAACATGTCTGTGTTTCTTTATTTTCTTGCAGCTGTCCTGAAAGAAGTAGAAGGTAAGACAATGCATTATATAATGAGCATAACGATGAGCATAATTTGTTTTTCGTGATGCACTTATTTGCAAAGGCTAATACCACAGCATCAGTGTGTGAGAGTGTGTTCGGTTATTATGAGGTTGTTATTGTCGGTTTGGACTGCAGTTCTGACATCCAACAAATTAAGCTGAAAGGAGATATACTATCACTGGTCACGAGGTCACTGTGGAAAAAGCGCTTAATGTGTTGAATGCTCATTGTATATAAAATCAGTGTGCTCAAGGTGACTGGAGAGGTCTGCAGAGTATGTGGGTGTTGCACAATATGGGGAGCATTCATATACTGCATTATAGGGAAAAAAAATGACTGTACAGACATGCTTTGTGTTATTATTTATAACTTCTGAATTTTTCCTCTCTTTCCTCATCTAAAATACTATTTTAAGGTTTACTCAGTCATCATGCCATCATATGGCATTATGCTCTAAGGTCAAATATGATGGCATCCTTTGGCATAACATGGCTGATTACTGAGGCCTAGACATTCATTAAATTGTAATAGTTTTTTTTTGCACAACAATGTTTTTTCATTGGTGCATTTAAAATTAGGAGCAAATCTCCTTTGGCAGGAAAAAAACATTTCTCTCTTATCGGCAGCATTTTAACTGACCACCAATATACGGGATTGGTTTCTAATGAGGTGCACATACTGAACGTGAAATGAGGATTGAAAGTGAAGAGGGAGATTGGTTTAGTCGGCATCTGAGCGAAACATCCATCTCCCCAGTAAGGACTGCTGGTTCTGGTGAAAGGGCAGCCAACAGGCTCAGGAGACCAGTGCAATGTGCACTGAACCACTGCACATTATAAATCACTGTTACTGACTTAAAAGGCACCGACCCATGCACACCTGCTCTCCAAAATCCTGCTTGTGACACTTACGTTTAGCATGCAGCAGCAAAATAGACCGAAGGTTGCAAAATGTTTTTGTCTTCATGTATAGGAGCTGTGCAGAGTACAAGCAGAAGGACTTTTATGACAACACACACAAACACATTGGTATACATAATGTTAGATGTATATAGATTCTGTATTTAAAACAGCACATAAGTAAGACTTACGGACTGTGGTATATGGTTGTATGCTTCAGTGACAGTTAATAGGTTTCATCTCGACACTTCCAAAAACAAGCATTAATCATTCCTAATAAGAGCAAAGATGGCATGGATCTGCTCACAGCAAAAAGGCAGGCATTATTAAATGACATGCTGCAAAGAGAGCACATCAGAATGTTTATTGGATTAAAGCTTGACATAGAGACAATCCCCAATGCAGAATGCATGAAAACAACAATGACAACAGCAAAATCACTCTCACCAGATGCCTTTTTTTTCTATGCTTCATACAACTCCATGTGCTATTTGGCAGCAAGTCTTTGATGTCCTTGCAGTGACAGAAATAGACGAATCCATGCGTTCGCTCCTATCCCTAGAGATGGGAAAGATGGTAACCCATATGCTATATTTGGTTTTGGCTGTGGGTTTTAAGTGGTGTGGGAATTAACTTTATTTGTCTGAGGAACTGCTTTAAGGCAGTAAACCTTGGGAAGTCCAGGTGAGTGTTCTGAGTTCCACAGTATGCAGCACGTGGGCACCCGTTGATCTGTTCGGACAAAGGCCATGGCGGGGCACACTCTAATGCCAAAAGACTGCAGCATCCTCTGATGTTTTGTGTGCAAAAAAAGCAGGTCTGTGAAAGAGCGATAAGGACAGCCACCTAAGATACAGAAAAGAGAGAAATCTCTCTAACATATAGGAAAACCTTACACAACTCTCTCTCTCTCTCTCTCTCACACACACACACACACACACACACACACACACGTGTCAACTGAAGCACATTGTTTTGCTTTTTCATGTGTAAGCACACAGTGATGACACACTAAGAACTACAGGGATGATAAAGCTAGTATATAAATCTAAAGAAAGCACACAGCTGGTCCTTGTGGGCTTGCATCTTTCAGCAGCAGTGACCTTGGTCTAATCCCTCATTACAACAGGCTCCATAATACTGTACTTTTCATGGAAAACAAATTTGCCAAATCCTAATCCTCGTGCTGTGACTCTTCTTAGATGCCCGCTAATTAATGTCACAATAATGACTGAGAGGTCCTTCAACATCTGCATTTGTTTTGTTTGTTTTTTACTATATTTGTTTAATTAAAGTTACTTAGACAGCAGTGTTTGTCTTGTTAAAAGTATTTCAAAAAGTCGAGGAATTAGGAAAAATTAAATCAGGATTGTGCTTTTTTGTAGCCCCACAGACATTTTATTTATGGAAAGTTTCACACCCTAGAATTTGTATTATTCATGCTAGTTTCTTATACATACAGTATAAAACAAGTCTTAATAATTGTAAAAGGTAAAAAAAAAACTTACATAAGGCTAGGAGATTTAAAGGTCAACACAATATAATGAGGAAAATGCATGCATGTTATATATTAATATAATAAAAGAAATTTGGGTATGGCAAAAAGCACTATTAAGAATATCATCATAACACTCATGTATCTGTCATATTTCCCCTTGCTTTTACTGGGCCACATGAGACAGAAAACTTCAACCCTCTATCATTCAGGTTTCAAACCAGCGCTAACATCATTAATTGGGCCGTGACCAAAAGTGCAACAGGCCTGAAGGTTTGGAAACACTGAGTTGATTCATTATGGATTTACTCAAGGTCGGCAGATGTAGATGAGTAAAGGCATATGTCGCATTACTACTAAACAATTGCTGTTCTCAATCCCTTATGGAGTATCATGATAAAAAAGATCAATAACCTCACACCCACAATGTGATTCAGCCAATTCACAGATTCCAAACAGCCCGGCTAGAACAGTTGTTTTGCAAAAACATACTTGTTTTATGATGAGGCCAAGTTATAAAGATCCTTAAAGCAACATGCTAACATTTTAGTAAAATGAGCTTCCATTCCCATGGTTATAACTCTTTGTTTGCCCTGAAACTATTCTTATACTGTTAAGGTTGCCTCTTATTTATAAAAAAAAAAAAAAAAAAAAAAAACTGGTAGATAGGTAGTTAGGAAAGGCAGTTTATTTTTATCCAGGCTTTCCCCTCTAATGGGACTCTACAGGTCTAGCCTGTTATCTCTGCATTTCCACACACGGAGATTTGCGTGTAAGGCTTAGCCAAGAGAGCAAGAGCATATAAAAAGGGTTAGAGCAAGTAAGAAGAGCATATTGTTGGGTGGCTGCCCCTATATGAGGGCAGCAGCAGCACCACTCTCCATCCACTTTTCTTCAACTCCTTGAATGACAACTAGATAGTCAAAGAAGACATTGTTGGCCGAGGCACTTGTCAAGTGCTGCCTGCCCTGGCCTGTTTTGGTCACCGCATTAGTCTCCATTAGTCATGGATGCGGGTCAGTTTTTCCTCACCCCATGCTCAACAAAAATCTGAATCATCATAGCTGTGAATCCTTTGGGTCAAAACTCCTTTCTCCAGCTCCACAGATATCACCAGAGTGAAGGGTTGGACTGGGCATTTCCCGATTGACGATGGGAATGGCCTCTAGCTTTGTGACTGCTTCTTGTTATTAGTTTGACTATGGTAAACCTACCCCTCCACAACATGGATGGAGATTTTACCAGAAATGTATCCTGCTGTCTCAGCTGTTGGTGGCTTACAACCTGGCGCTGCTGGGTGTATCTTTGTCACTGTTAATTACAAACAAACTCCCCTTGTAGCCCCTTGTTGCTACTGCAATGTCTTAGTTCTGCTGAGTGATGTGCTTTCTCTTTTATAGTAGAAGCATGGGCAGAAGATACAGACACCAGCAGAAGATGAGCTCAGGTCCAGTCAGATCTTAGTACGTCTGGTGAGAATGAGATGAGTGGAGGGGGGATGTAACACTGTTTATGCCTTGTTTAAACATACGTTGGCTTGTCATGTAGAATGCAGAGCCGCAGTGGGGTGCACACGGCAGCTCTTTGTCTGCAGCATAGACAGGGTTGTGGTTGAATCCTGTCTAAGAGGCTCAGTAACTGGCTTTGCAATGACACACTGTATCAAAAGCCTTCGTGTTGGCAGGCAAGGACCCTCCCAGGGGTAATCATTTCCATCCCACACCAAGAGTTGCAGCATGAACAGCCTTGTTCAGTGGAACGTGTGGAGGAGATTTGTACCGACCTGCCTCTTCGTAAGATTTTACCTCATGACTGAATTGGGACTTGAACTGTGAGTGAGTGACTTGCTACACGAGTCTTAGAGTGCTGATGCACTGATGAGAGCTGTTTGTGTTGGCTGTCACAGTGGGGCTCATGTACTCAGCGGAAGTGTTGCATTGTGTCATTCCCATCTCCTTTTTGGCAAAAGGAGCAGGTATGCAATATACTAATATATTAATAACTAATATAATAATATATGTAATTTCTGAATGAATATGTACATATTTGACTGTGTTTCTCTGTGTACAGGACATATACAAGGAGTGAGAGACTTAGGCTGGCAGTGAACACAAAACTGAATCAAATTTAGTTTTGATCGCCACAGGGTGTGCAGGCCAACCAGCTGGACTTTTATACACCGTCACCTGCAACTGCTCAGCAAAATCATTTGATAGGCTGCAGTGTATTTTCAGTTTGCTTCCATAGATTTTATGGTAGTTTTACTATAGCTTTTCTTTTTGTTCCCAATATGAGGATTGCAATACTGTACTCATCCGCAGTCCAAGAATGCTCCATGTTACTATTTAGTTTGGAGTAAATGGTCTGTCTTACTGTGTAAGCGTGTTACTCCATTAAGTCCTACAAGTGTTGGCCATTGCAGTTAGCCCCTGTGTTCAGCACAGCAACCACAGCACCACCTTCAACTTGACAGAATATGGAGGTGAGACGTGGCATTTTTTTCTTGGCTGGCTGCTTTATGATAGTTTATTCAGTGAGGCTTTAACGCAGTGCAGCATCAAGTCGCAGCTCCATTCTGATTTTTCTTTATTTCTTTTCAGAAGTAAGGTTAGTTGTGGCAGATCATTAGCAGCTGACCTGTGACATGATGGTTGTTATGTAATCCTATCAGTGTTCCACCACTTAAACCTATAGAGCTCCATTAGATGGTAAATCCTCTTTGAAATAGAGTGATGGTCACTAAAGATTTAGTGAATAAGGACTGGTATGACTTCTGCCCTTTTATAAAACACTACCATATTGAATGTTAAATAGGCTCAAATAGATCTGCCGACCACTTACATGCAAATTTCAGTGAGTCGAGACGAGTGGCAAAGCCTATAGTGTACAGTATTATATAGGATTTATATATATCTGATACATCTCGAACGCTGTCTGCATCAAGTAAACATACAGTATGTGTTCCATTTAGAAAAAAGCATCTGTGTGAGCAACTACCTATAATGGTTGCACCAATCAAGATGTTTTTTTTCTCTCCTTGCCTTCCCTCTACTCCCTTGAGATGTCTGTCTGTTTTTAGTTTGATTTCCCCTTTATATTTGAGTTTGAACTTTGACATCCGTTCCTACCCCAGGATGTCTGTCACAAACTGCAGTCCATCATTGTGACAATGCTTTTGTTCTCCCAAACCTCTTTATGAACTTCCTGTTTTCGTATCCTTTTTTCTGTTCTTTCCCTCAAGGTCTGGCGCACCTGATGTTAAACCGCCAAGGTATGGGGTCTATTGGTTTGCTTTTCCTTCCCAGCCACCTGATCACAACATTTCCCTTCACCTGAAATCATTTTAGTTAACTGTGCTGCACTAATATTTCCTCTCCTCTTTTTTCATATACTTGCCTATTCGTTTTTTGCTTCCTGTCATGTTATACTCACTACTCACTCAATCTTTGTCCGTCAAACCCTTGTCCTGACCACTGACTGAGCTACTGGAACATCACCTTTGACCTCTGCAGTTTTTCGCCAAGGTAATGCATCTATGCTCAAAGCATCTCTTCGGTTTGGTTTTATGATGTTTTCAAAGGAAATAAACCGGTGTCGAAAGTAAAGATTAAAGGTTTTTCATGACAATGATGTCTCTCAGGTGCGCACAGAAAGCTGTTTTTTGACTTTTCTTATTAATATACGTACAGAATTATTACTATACATAATATTATACAGAATTTGGATTTTCAAAATTATTTCTACATTGCAGTAGTGTTAATATGTTGCATATTCATGTAAGCACAGATTCAAGAAAACAGTTTTCAAACAATGGAGGAGATGTTTTTACGTACAGTAGGATTCTTTAGCCAGTAAACAATTAAGAGTCAGGAAGAGAAACTACTGTGATGTCCTGTTCTCTAAAAAGAAAAAGAAAAAAAAATAGATATATCGTTTTGGACACTGTTTTAAACTCAAGTACTGGATAACATCCGAATTATAGACAAGCCATGGTACTGTGATGTAAAACCTTGGGAGAAAAACTTTCATTCAATGCAATATTTTAGCTGTGTGGAAGTGTAGGGTGACACACATACATGACCAACATAAAGACATTGTTTACAATACAGAAAAGAAAATATTCATAAAATGAATTCAACCAACACTGTCGACTGTTTATCAAGTCAGGAATTTTGAAACTTAAAGATTTAGTTGACTTGCAGACATTATTAGTTATGCACAGTGCAAAAAGCAGAGTATTACCAACAATTACAAAAGTTGTTGGTTTTTAGTTCAGAGGATTAGGGGCATTTGGAAATTGAATTGTTAAGCATCAGTATGCAAAGATTACTTTAAAGCAAATGTGTACTTCAGTGGTTGGTGTCAAACTGTGTAATTCTCTACAGAATGGTTTAAAGGGTTGTATAAATATTTTTTCAGTTCAAGTAAATGTATAAAGTAAAAATACTTAGACTTCATGAAGTTGTCAGGAAATCTATCTTCTTAGTTGATGGTGAATTATTGTTTATGGCTCTTGATTGTTCATTTTTTCACGTTACTGTAAGTATTGGCTGTTTTATTGGTTGTTTGTGTGTGTGTGTGTGTGTGTGTGTGTGTGTGTGTGTGTGTGTGTGTGTGTGTGTGTGTGTGTGTGGGTGGGTGGGGGGGGGGTGTCTGGAGTTGTGAATTACCATGAGCAGAAAAAATAAATGAAATTAAATAATATAGAGATGCACCGATTGACCGGCTGGTGACCGGAATTTGCCGATTTTCACGTGATCGGCCATGACTGGCGACCAGCTGGTCATATGCCGATTTTATGCCGGTCATATGCTGTGAATAAATAACATTATAAATGCTACCATACACAATGCATAGGAATTATATATAGGCTAGCAAATAATAACAATGAACCCACTATTAATTACATTATCTTAATGCAGTGAAGCTACTCTAGCATGTAAATAATGCACATAAAATACAAACGTGAGCAAGGGTGTTCAACAATCGCCATTATATTGAATCAACAGCCATGTGCAACCTAGCTAGCAGGTGAAGAACACAAACAACGAAATCACCAGCTTACAATTAACTGACAACATAAGTTATACGACTTACAGTTCTCAAGGAAGCACACACACGATCTCCACTGGCTAGTTATCCTCCAGACAGCGAGTCTCTTTTTTTCTTTCTCTCACTTTTCCGGCGGGTGGCTCGCAGTGTGAAGCGCGTGTCCGCGCTATTCTACGACATGCACTCTAACAATCACTGCTTATAGACGGCCTTTTGTACATATGCATTACCTGTTTTCATACAGAAGTTTAGTTTGCTAAATATATCAAATTTTTTTTGATGGATATTGGATGTGAAAAGAAGGAAATGGTTCTTCTATAACATTGCACTTTAGATGTGTGTGAATTTCCCACACCAGGAGTAATTTATTATATTTAGTTCTATTTTATAGCAATCGATTATCTGTTAAAAAAAAAATTCTATGTTCTATGCAAAATGTAACATGTTCTATTAAAGAAAAGATAGAAAATAAATATTTGTGTGTGCTGTAGAAAAAATGAAATCGGAATCGGCTAAAATCGGTATTGGCAGGTCAAACTTAATGAAAAATCGGAAATCGGCCTAGAAAATTCTAATCGGAGCATCTCTAAAATAATAGGTAAAACACTTGGACATTAGAAATCTACTGTTTTTATGGTTTGTGTTTTCTGCTACATATTCCGAAGTTCAGACAAAAGTTACCATCCTGTCTCCATGGCAATGTCTCTAAACATAGAGACTAGGCTTTATGACCCACTCTGACAGTATAATACACTGCTCAAGTTCTCATCAGCACATTTCCTCTTCCACAAAATGTTAGACTATTATCTAGAGATAAAAAAAAATGTATTTTTTTTTTTGACAAAATAAAACTCATACGTTTTCTAGAAAATAGTCTACAGCATATTTGTTTGGTTATTGCTACAGCTCCTGTATTAGTGACTTTTTTTTTTACAGGTTCCTAGAAATTCTTTCATTAGGAGATTCTGTTTTTATTTTTGACCCAATCTAGACCTAAAAGTATATATTTTATTGTTATAAGATGTCTGATGATAAATACCATAAATAGAGTTGTATGTTATCTTTGAATAACATTGTTCCCACTCCCATGGAACACAAATTGGTGAAGATAAAAAAGAGTGTGTGGCAGGACCCTGGGTGTTCTCATATACATCTTCTGGTGTTGAGCTGATAACACTAATATTGAGGTAATTTACAGTAGATGAAAAGGCTTAAGCGAATACTTCACAGTATGATTACACCAGTTTTTCACCCACTATAAATGGTGCTGCTTGAGGCGATATGTGACTGACATTATAGATTAAGGTCTAGATTCTTTGGTTACTCGCTTTGGGACAAACTTGTTAATGTACAGAAGTAGTAATCAGTCTTTACAAGGCCAAAAGATAATGTTCAATTTAAGCTGCTACTTTAATTGATGGGTATGCTGACAGAATAATGCAGTTGTGTATGCTGGGTAATAGAATAATGCTGCACTATCAAATATTTAGTAAGTCGTACAGTAAGTGTGTCCCAAAGGCTGACCACAATGTGATCTGTCATGAAATTAGGCCTAAATGTAATTGCTCCATTTCATGCATCAATAATAAGAAGAAGTTGGTAATTGATTGTTGAATGAAGATCAATAGAAATAAGCCTCCAAGCAATGCTCAGGCAACAGTTAGTAACCCAGTAATGTGCATGTGACTTCATTGATATACATAAGGCATCAGAGTTTTATTCAGCCATTTCATGTTATTACAAACAAATGTTATTAACTTTGACAATATTCCAGCTTTAGCCTGAGGGGACACTAAAGGGAGTAGTCTGATTTAATCTGAATTGATTAAGCCACAAATAATTTCAAACCAAATATACACCACAGTCGTCCCCTCATAGTTTATAAATAAATTAAAAGCATTTCGTAGACTTTAGGAAATCCAGAAATGACTGCTTGTGTGCGTGCTTCTGTTCCAGAATACTTTGCTTGCATGTACACTACACACAGATGTACTGTAAATGGTGAAATTATTCAGGCACAGGTGTAGCTCACTGACCACCTAGAGTCCTAATGCACGTCACTGCCTCCAGACCAACGGTAAGCTGCTGCTCCGCTATCCACATGCCCACACTGCCTGACTTACAGTATGTTTGAGTGCAACCAGCCGACAAGGGACTCCTCCGCCCCTGAGCAGGAGACAAAGTCAGCAACTGCCATCTGCGACCTGGGCTTTTGGACCACTTAAAAAAAAAAAAAAAAAAGGAATCAACTGCAAAGCTTAATATTAATGAGCAATCCACATGTGGTGCAGCAACTGCAGCATGTGTAATTGCAACAAAGACTGGAACAGGTGGGCTAATAGGAAGAAGTAGCAGATAATTTATATTGCAAGACCCTCTTCCTCTGCAGTGTTTGATGTGCATCATGCAGTGACAGCCGCTAATGCATGGCTCTGGGCAGTACCTTTACAGATAATCCTTTTTGGACATGGGCATGGGGGCAACACCTCCATTTTTGTAGCTGCGCACTTCACTGGATTGGCCATGGGCAGCGCCCCAAGGACTCACCAGGATTAGTTTCCTGAATTTAGAGGGATAGGGTGCAAGTAGATAGGAGACCGGAAGAGAGGCAGGGGTAGCACAAAGCAAAAGGATATGAGAAGAGAAGCAGAGGAGACATGTAGAGATTGTTGGTGCTGCCATTATATTCTGCTGAGCCTTCTTTTTCTGTTGATATGGGAATGCATTTGCATGGAGAGATAGTTTGGCTCAATTGTCTTATCCAAGGTAAGAAGGTTGATGGCTCTGCCCCCAGTCAGCAGCAACATATACAGTATACAGTGCTAAACTGCTCCAGCAGCATCTCATAGCTGGTGTAGTGACTGCAGCCAGTGTCTCTTATGGCATTTCCTCTGAGTACGAGCCAAAGTCTATCTAGTGTCAGAGCAAACAGCCATTATTGCCTTTTTCACAAGCTGGTAAACATTGTTGCTGCAGACAATGGGCATCCTCTTAGGTAAGCAGGAAAACAGAGATATGGCGCCCTGCCTTTCTAACCACCCACACACTTCCACAGGTCTGCCAGTGACGTCTTCATTGTAGAAAGCTTGAAGTGACGGAGAGCACAGGATGTGCACAGGATATGATGCAAACCCTCTTGTTATATGGACTGTATGAGAAAGCATTTCTAAGATATTAGATTAGACTGTAGCTTGCCTGTGGGGTTAGTAACTGCACATGTACAGTAAGCACTTTGCTAAATTAGGCCACAATACTTCTGGTGTCCCATAATCTTATTTTCTTAACCACTATGAGTTGCCTTCAGTGTTCACTGCACTGACTCTGCTCCTACACTTACAGTAGGTTTATATTTCACCTACAACATCAGTCAAAAGCTGAACTTTACATTTAGGCTCAACATCAATAGCTAGTTGGTGTCTGCTCGGTAGTTGAGTAAGTACACTACTCAGACAATAGGGACTAATGGGACCACTGATCCTGTTGGCTTAGGTTGGAACCAGAGTTCAGAAGCCGACATTTCCTTTACTAAACAAACACAGGCTTCAGGGACAGCTTATCCTTCTAGCTTGAAATCGCTTGTTCAGTATAGTTCCGAGGCTGTATCTTACAAACAAGCAAAGGAAGGGGCGTCTATACTGGCTTCAAACAGCCCATTCATTGGTTCAAGAACTGTGTTATACAATAGTTAACATTACCCCTGGCGTTCAGTGCAATCAACTGTGAAGTTTACTGTGGATTTCAACATGATTCAGATTAAATGTGGTTGTCAGAATGTGTTCAGTGTGTGCAAGGCCTTAGTGAAGTTTTACTATTCAGTATACAGCAGGGCCGAGACTAATCAATACTATTTGATGCCAAAGCTGTATGACTTTTTGCCATTGTGGTGTCAAGTTCTGTTTTCAAAAGTTTGCTGCTGTCTCCACTCAGATTGTTGCATGACTTCACAGTCACAAGATTAACAACTTGCGCCGAAATTGTTTTGATTTTCCAAATTCATATACTTTGTATGGTTTCTATGTGTAAAATATATCTGTCTATTATGTATCTATATCTTCAATATATCTTTTGATTTTATTCAAAATCTCATTTTTTCATCATTAAGTTTATGTTGGCAATAATCTTATGTTGGTAATTATCTTCTTGTTAGGTGCAATCATTATCGCATCATTGTTGAATTAACTGTAATACCATGAATGATTTTGTATAACGTGTAAAGATGTTTGACACCACATGCACATCAATAGGGTCTTTAGTGCAGCTTGTGAAAGTGAAATTCCAAGAAATGATGAAGAAGACAAAAATATTCCTTGCTCTGGTTAAACCTAAAAACTCCTTTTATTGGAACAGTCGGGAAATGTCAGATTTTTCTGTACATTTAACATCCTTACTGGAAATTCTTTGAACTACGGGTGTTAATTAGAGGTTTAGCCAAAGCTTGTCACATTTATATCATCATTTTTAAATGTCACTATTGATTAAAGGATGGTATTGTTCCATACTTATTGCCAACATTTTTTATGAAAACACCAAAACCGACTTTACTTAAAATGGGAGCAAATTGTGCATTTGTTGGGGTCTAATTTCAGCTGCAGATTTGATGTGCTACTGAGTATTTACAGAACTAGAAGAAAAGTGTATGTGGGCTTGACTCACAGTAAACTACAGTGCCCATGTTCATTGTATTTTAGGAAAATGTCACCCAGTGTAACACTGTGGCTCACTCATGTGTTTGTATAGAGGTATGCGGTACAGAGAAATATGCAACATCAGGCTTTGGCTACACAGACAGTAGGATCAGTTTATTGTTGGTTTTGGTCTTTTCATGGGATTTGTTGACAATAAGAAAATCATTTAAAATGTACAGTGATTTTGTAGTATATGTGAATAGCTCCACAAATACGTACATGGTCTGTTCAAGTTAGTTTTGGTGATAGTGAAATATTTGTTAAATAATACTGTACTGCTTGTTGTCCACTCATTTTAGTCCCGTTTTGCTCACCGAAACCTTACCTATCTGGACATGTCACTACAGTAGTGAACTGCAGTAGGTAAATCAAACTTAAGCCTGATGACTCAAACAATTATCTAAGATGTTTCTCCTCCCCTCTTAGGGCAGGAGGAGTCAGTGGCCACCTTCAAAGGCAATGAGTTCTTCAGCTACAACCTGTCCCAGACTCCCATTCAGAGCAGTTTGGATGAGATCACGCTGTCCTTCCGTACCCTGCAGAGGAACGGCCTGCTGCTTCACACAGGGAGGTCAGCCGACTATGTCAACCTGTCCCTGAGGAACGGAGCGCTGTGGCTGGTCATCAACCTGGGCTCTGGTGCTTTTGAGGCCCTGGTGGAACCTGCCAAAGGGAAGTTCAATGACAATGTCTGGCATGATGTTCGAGTGACACGCAACCTACGCCAGGTGTGTATATATCCACTGCCTGTGACTTGCACCTTACTTATGTAAGTCACAAGTCGGTACATAATTGTCTTTAACTTTTGGATAAGATCAATGGTCCAAGTTCTGTAATACCAGTCCCATGCAAGCAGGGTTTAGGTACTAATAGTCCTCTATCAGTGTAAACACTCACAAAGACTGTTGGCTTCTTTTGAATGTGTAATATTTCTGCTCCAATGGACCACCTATCTAGCATCTTCCACATTCTGATACATACCACAAGCTCATATTAGGCCATTGCCCTCTTTCTCATGAAATAGATTGTTTTGGTGGAAATCACTGAGTACTTTTAGAATCAGGCAAGTTCTGTTTTTTTCTGCACCCACAAGACTGCTGTAAAGGTCTTTCTTCCTCATTGAAAGAAAGAATCAACTAATACAGCAATATCCATCACATTCATGTATCCTGCAGCAGTGCTGAAATCTCTGCAGCCAGTTGTTTTTTTCTACCTTTACAAAACAATAATTCTCGTACAGATTTTGACAAACTGCCTAACAATTGCAAATGCTACTTTGCATGAGGTCATGACAAATAGAGCAGAGCTTTTATATAATTAATGAACACTCATTGCATGTGTCCAATATTGTACAGCTGTGCCTATTGTACTGGTCTGCAGCCAAGTACAGCTCGGCCCTAAGGTTTCATTCATTAACGTTGTCCTCTGGACAATGCATAGTGCTGAATTTCCAAACTAATTTACAGACTGCCAGGATGTGTCTGCGTTACATTAAATGTTACCCTGCTGGCTCTCTTCTTTCACTGCAGTCATTCTATAATTAGTTCCATCATACAGTACCTTAAAGATCCACTAATTCATGTTTTTTTTTCTATTAACACTGAATAATGTTGTAATTTATGTGTAATGTGAAAGGAATTGTAGATTGTAGATAGATAGAGTGTTTGAGCTTGCAGATTGTGTTTTGTAATGTATATAAACAGAACTGCAAATGCTAATGTTACTCTTTTTCTGGTATGTATAAAATTATTTGCTAACTGTTAAGATTTAACAACTTGTTCCCTTATAGAAGCCAAGAGAAATATTTGCAACTTTAAACCTGCCATAACAGATTTTTGGTGAACACAACATTGGCATATCTGTTAAGTTGATGTAGAGAACTTGTTAACAGTTGCTTTTTTACACATCCAGCCGTTACAGAGCAACACAATCATTCATTTGGAGTTGTGTTTCTGGTCTAAGTCCAATATTCACTCTCTCGTGGTTGTGTTTCTGTTCTCCTCCAACCCTTGAGAAAAATAGCTGGCTCCACTATAGGCAGGTTTCCATCCAAATGTAGCTCACATTTTAACTGAATATTTCAGGAAAATCAGTAAAAGAAAAATCTATCAACTACTGATTTGCTAATGTGAGGACTTGGATTATCGAGATAAGCAGTAGGTTGCTCCATGTGTTCACCAGCTAGTTGCTAACTGTGTCTGTCTGCCAGTTGGTGCTGAACTGGTAATGTACTGTGGGTTTTTTGAGCTTTTTCCCTGAAAACAGCAAACAACATTTTGGTCCCTTGGTCCCTCACTTATAGAAAAAGTCACAAATTGGCACATACTGGGGAGTGGGTACAATGCAAGGCACACAAATTGTATCCACTCAAGCAGGGCTTCTTTAGCTGAGATGCTATGTATTCCTACCTTAAGCCGCGTACACATGATCAGAGATAAAACTGTGAGGAAGGGTGCAGAGCATATTGTAGACACAGAGTTAAAGTGCAGGTGTACATCATCATTGCTTCTGGCTTTGATTGCGCCTTAGAAAGGTCAGCAGCAACGAGGTCATATTTGAAATATTTTTTAACTTTGAGCGCAGCGTTCGGTGGTGATTCAGAGTGGTGCATGATCAAGGATAGCGCTTCCTCCATATTGTCTCCACCGCTCTCCCCATAGGAAAACATGGCAGAGCAGTTTTACCACGGATCATGGTGCAAGTGGCTTTTGAAGTGTATTCAAAAATCTACAGGAGACAAGTCACACCACTGAGTCCAACAAGAGCCCTGTGAGTCATTTATAGCGCAATATTAAAACCTTGAGGAAATTGGTCTTCTGAAAGCAAAAGGAGTCCAAGCCTTTTTGTGCCAAATAAAGTGACCACTTAGTAAATTTACCTGAACCATAATTAACCTAAATGTGTTTCTATAGAATGAGCTTTGCCATGTGCAATGCATTTAAACGTTTGATTTCATTGCTAAAGTAGGACTCATTTTGTATCTAACACTCTCATCATCACCAATATATTCTGAATCTGTCACATTAAGCTGCATATAAAGTTGCATCCTCCTCCACATCTATTTCCTTACCCCGGCTTCCAGAAGAGTGGCAATCCAATGCTTACAACGTCACTTATGCTTTCAGAAATGCATTTGATCCCTGTGTAAATTGCTTTCCCTTTAGATAAGTTACCCCACTGACATGTAGATAGGGGAAACTGTAACTCCCAAGAGAGTGCTGGTGGAAACATTATGTTGGAGCCGGTGGTGCTTTTCCGGCTAGAATTCCTCCTATTACTATCCAGCCCCCATCTGTCTTTTTATGCCTCCGTACCGGCGACAGCCTTGGTCGAAGGCATTATTTTTTTGGGTTTCCCATACATTTGTGCGTCCCATTCTCGTAAACGCAATATGTCAGAAAGGCCTTGAGGGCATTTCTTTAAATTTGAAACAAACGTCCACTTGGACTCAAGGATGAACTGATTAGAAGTTGGAAGTCAAATGTCCAGGACACTGTGACCTCACAAAACACGTTTTTGTCAGTAACTCAAAAAATCATACGTCAATCATGACAAAATTTCACACAAATGTCAAATAGTATATAATGATAAAATGATGCCATTTTATATCCAAAATGTCAAAGGTCAACTTCACTTTGACATCATAATGTTCTGCGAAAAGACTTTTCTGGCCATTATTCAATGCCGTAACTCAGGAACAGACGGGGAGATTGTGACCATATTTCACATTTGGTTGGATACTGAATTGGTGACAATAATCTTGAAACTGTGGTGTTGTGTATATCTTCTGTGCTGCCGGGTTGAAGATGTGGTTTTACTGGTATTAAACTTTAGGTGATTGTTGCACCATGTGATGTAGCTCTCTATCAGCCCTGTGTTCTCCTCTGTAAAAATAGTCTCTAAGTGAAGACAGCTTGTTTCTTACCAAAAATTATTCACTGACATCTTACATGTCAATATAGTAATAACTTTCATTTCTCTAAAAATACACTTAATACCTTTTTATTACATTCCTTCACAGTCATTACTACATAAATTATACGAGTCTGGACAGATATGGACGTAAATTGCAACTTGACAGGTTGGCGGAGGCATACAACCGCAAGGTGGTAATTCTAGTCTTTTACTGTTGTGGGAAAAATGATTGGTGCTCATTCTGTTGGCTTTTCTGACCCTTAATAATCATACATCCACCTATTTATGGGCCTTTACTGTACACACTCACACACAATATGATAGCATGCACACATATTATCCTAAATATTGCATTCAATTCTCACTGTTAACTCTTGAGCTCCACTAACAGTCATAAATATATGTTTGCCTTTAATGAGCTCTGTGTAACCTTGGATGAGTAGAAACCTGGGAGAAATTAGGATGAAAGGTCAGTCTCAAATTGTTCCAGCCAGAACTGGAACTTGAATATTATCCTGCTGTGTGCTTCTTATTAATGATGTTTTTTAATTCAATAGTTACCATCACCTCTGATTTTGAAATGCCGGTAAAGTAACTATCTGGGGTGTCAGGATGTGGTGTATTACTCATTATTAGAAACTGGTTATGCTTTTGTAGATGTTGTGGAGTGAAAGAAAAAGTAGTGTAAACAAATATTGCAATTTCTTCCAAACTAAATCTTTAATGTTTACGGAAAAAAATCGCAACATTTAGAGGTCACTTTAGATTTAGTGTGCCAAATTTCAGAATTTTATCTCAAAAAGTGAATTTCTAATTTTTTATTTAATTGTGTCCTCCTCCACGCCATTGCAGTCAATGCAAAATAGAGCATCTTTAAACATCAGTTATTGATCTTTGTGAAAATACATTACAGGCATCTCAATGTTGTCTTAACCAAGTACACAAATTCTCTGTACACAAATTTTCTAGTGAGAAATGAATTTTTGACAGTAGTTTAAAATCCTGCATTCTCATGCATTCCTGCCCATTGTCTATTCACTGCCCTGAAGCCTTTTGAGTCATCACCCAGATAATAGCTCACTGAGATCAGCACTTTCCTTTGGACCCAGATGTTGGGAGTTCAAGCCCCTAGGGTTATAGGGAGACCGTCTTATACCTAATCAACCATTGTGCTTTGGACACCTTCCCTGCATATTATAGATTTTTATCAGCATTAACACACCTGTCTGAAATGATCAGCTCATTGGTTTGTGTCCTAGCTTAACGTGTCACTGTGTACTCTGGCATTATGCTTTGGAGATTGGACACACAGGTTTCTCACAGGAGCTGTATCTCAACAAGGTTGATACTGGTTTTCAGTGTGAGAGGTTAGGAGTTCAAATCCCCTACCCAACTCTCACTTAAACATTATGCCTGTTTCTTGGGCATACTCAACGGATGAGCAGGAATGTCTCTGTTTGGCACTTCTGCTGAAAGAATCTTTGTTTATTTGCTATTTTTCTCCTCTTTTACATCCACCGCCTTTTTCTTTTCCTCCTCAAAATGCTCGGCCGCGACCATTGCTACAAAGCAGCTATAATTTAATTTACTATTTGGTTAAGAAATAAAATCAATCTCACATTGAACTGCATAGCATCATTCTTTTGCATTGCATCAAATCACATCGTATCGTGTTGAATCGCATTGTTGAATCAAATCGGGTCGGATCACGCTGCATCGCAGTAGGGGATGAATTGTATGGCATCTGTAGTTGCTGCATATGTATTGTGGAAGAAAAAAATCTTTCAAGACCAATTATGTGGCTGGTTCAGATAAGTAATATTCACTGTGCAGTGGAGATAGTTAAAAAAAATAGAAGTTCAAAAGAAGCTGTAGAATTCTCTTTGCCCAGAGGGAGTTTTCTGGCCAGAATTGTATATTGAGGTACAGGAAACAAGAGGTAAGGTGTGGGCTGGTCAAGTCTCTCAGAAGACACTCAACTCACAAGTCTGTCTGAGTAGATTAACATAGGCTCAATACACATCTGTTTCACAAAGCAACAGAAAAGACAATATAAGGATAAAACTATTAGGTAAAACATTTTCTTCTACAGTATATTTAATGTATCAGGTAGTTGGCAATGCATCAACATGCATATTGCATCGGCCTCAGACCGGAGATGCACCTCCCTTCTTTCCAGGCATGAAAGCACTTTGGTTTTCTTGATGTGCAGTTTCATCAACCCACGTCAAGCCCTGCCATTGTCCACTGTTCAAGCCAGAGATACTGAGGGCTTCACCACTAGATAGAAATCAATTCCTGCCAGTACTAGTGAATGGTGAGGCAGGACTTTGTTTTTTGACCTGACACCTGAACATACCCTGTCAAGTCATTCTTTTGTCTCTGATCCTCTTGCTTTCAACATACCAGCGATTTGACAGAATAACCACCACTGTTTTCACAAAATTAAGTTCCTGAGATACAATATAAGGACTTTTAAAATCAGAACGCTTGATCATAGGTCCCAGATTTTTAATGACTTGTTTTGTGTATGCTTACTGACACCTGGCAGGGTGATTATCATCAGTATGTTGGGAATGAGGCCACACCACTTTATCTACCTAAGTCAAGGTCAATTGGATCTTGGGGTGGTGTATTTTTTATCCAGATATGTAGCTCAGTGCCTCCTTCATCTTTATCATCCTTCTCTTTTAATAGAAATCATCCCATTATTATGTGTAATGTCAATTCTTCCCACAACATGTTATATCGCAATTGCTTAAATGCAAAATTTTCTCCATGGAATTTCCCAATCAAAATTAAAATGAAAAATTATCATTCAATGTGTACAATATAAGACAACTAAAGTGTGTAGTGAAGGTGCAGGGGCTGTTAATTGAAGACTGAAGGAGAGAGCAGTTTCCTCTCTCTGACATATGTATTGGTCTTTGATATTTTTGCAAACTTACTGGCCTGATTTTGGCAAAAGATTTTATGCATGACATCTTATTGGAGTGAGTACAGCTTATTAATTAGCTTTTCGCAGTAGATTTTCCTGAAAATTGAATTTTCTTTTCATCACAATGAAATCATTATTGTTTTCACCTATTACCCCAAAGTGGGAGCTGTTACATTTGTACAGGAATACATGTCAACTGTAGGCTTATTGTCATAGCAACAAGCATATCATTTCTTCTTCTACTGTATAGCCCTATTCAGTTATTAATTTCCTTTGTCTCTGTCTACTGATAAGACTGATATGGGAATCATTTCGTTTTGTTGCTGCCAATACACAAGCAACATAGCTTGCCATATTGATATCTTCAATCTCAAATTAATTGAGTACAATGTAGCATTCATATTGATTTGGAGCCAAAATATCAGTAGAAAGAATATTTATGGTATATTGTCTCCACTGCAATCCTGCTAATATATCAGATTTAGGGATCATCTGAGATTAGTCAACCCTTCAAAGCTGATCTTGTAATTGCCTTCAGTATCTAACATTAAGGCAAGCTCAACTAGAATCAAGAAATGAGGCATGAAATAATTAGGAAATTTCTTTCTTTCTGACTTAAACTCTCTTTATGTCTTGCAATTTATTTTCCCTTATATCGTCCTCCCACAATGGCTCCTCTAGGTGACGATCTTGGTGGATGGGATTCTCACCACCACCGGCTACACTCAGGAGGACTACACCATGCTGGGCTCTGATGATCTCTTCTACATAGGAGGCAGCCTAAACACAGCCGACCTACCAGGCTCCCCGGTCGGCAACAACTTCCTGGGCTGTCTAAAAGATGTGAGTACAGCTTGACCTCGGTCCCAGCAGAGGACTGGAAACACTATCCTACCCTCCTTAGATAGCACTACCCCTTCCTATAAGCAGAGCATGTTCTGCGTATAGAAAATCACCACTCACATTCGTATCGATTCTCCTGTTGTAGGGTGTTTGAAGGAGAAACATTCAGCTGCATATGCGCTGTGCAGAGCATATGCATTTATAGATTCCTGCGGGAATCACTTTGAGAACGTAGCCCTAATATTCATAAGAAACAGATGCATCTTCTCATGTTCATTCCTGAAATACCAGTCTGAACTTTTCATCACTATTTCCAGATTTTTTTACTTTTTAACAATGGCGTGTACCTGTCACATTGATTATCTTTAGCAAGCAAGCTATGATCATGTACTCAGCATCAGAATTATTATAGACAAAGTAATGAATAATGGATAAATGCAGAATTTCAGCCTGAGCTTCCAAATGTTTAATGAAGTGAGCAATCTCATAAAAATTGAATGACATGCTTTGTGCATTAAAAGTGAGAGAAATGCATTACCAAGGATGGATTAGGAGGAGACATGACTAAAACAGGCAGTAGTTTGAATTAAAATAGTGAAGTGTAAAGTAGCATAAGCATCAGAGTGGCAGATCGTTGTATATATATATATATATATATATATATATTGTCTTGGTGGAGTCAATATCAAGCTCAAACAAATGACTTTTCTTCTGGCAGAGACACTTACGTCAAAGGATATAAGACCATTTATTCCATAAATGCTTATAAACTGTTATTAGGCCCTGCTCTTGATCCCCATTAAATCCAGCTGCATGGGATTCAGTGGGGAGTACAATGCACCAAGGACAGAACAGACACATCACTTAGAGGATACACAAAACGCACAAGGCAAATGTCTGACTAAGCTAGCAACAGCAGCAGCAAGTTGGAGCAAAGTATAACAAGCAGCAGCTTCTTTAGAGTATGTGTGAGAGTTTGACATATTATAAAATCTGTCAGATAGTCTTCTTAAAAGTAGATTCATGACTTATTTGAACATTGTTGGAGATGTTGTGCTTGGCTTCAATGCTCTGCTAGAACTAGCGTGAAAAGATTTATTTTTATGTTTCAGATTTTCTTCTTGGAGCCAGTTTGAAAAAGCACTTTCACAGTTATGACACTAAAATGGAGAAGTTATTGACAAATTATTTACATCTATGAGTTTTAGCTACACTGGAGCTCTAGGGACAGCAATGTCGTTTGTTCCACCACTTTGGTCCAGACTGAAATATCTTGCCACCAATAAATGGATTGCCATGAAATTTAGACATTTGCGATTCCCCAAAGGATGAATCATACAGACTTTGATCCCCCAATGTTTCCTCTCGCACCACCATGAGGTTCACATTCAGGTTTTCGCTTAACAGTTAATCAAGGTTGCTAGAGGATAAATTCCTAATGGCTTTAGTTATCCCCTGACTTTTCATCTAGTGCCATAATCAGGTCAAAATGTCTTTTTGATCAATACTTTGGTATGCATGCCAGATACTTTTCCATCAGCCTCAGCTGTCCTTTGGGTTTTGTGCTAATGACAAATTTTAGCATGCTAAGCTGAAATAGTGAACATGGCAAATACTACCTGTTAAACATCAGCATGTTAGCATTGCCATTGTGAGCATGTTAACATGCTGATATTTGCATTTCGCTCAAAGCACTGCAGTGCCAAAGCACAGCCTCATTTCATTTTGAATCTTGTAGTCCACACAGTATACAGATATGTAATTCTGTAGTTTTAACTCCTAATAGCCAATAACAGCACTGTTGCACTCTAATAGTAACAGTATTATTTTTATTTACTCAGGTTGGCACAAGGTGGTGATTACTGTATGCATGTTAATCTGGGCTCATTTCACATTTAAAAAACAGCAACTTTACGCACTAATTATATTTAGTAGCGCATCTACATTTTTGTAAATGCTTTTTAGAAAGTGGGGGAAAGTTGCCCCCCAAAACTTTTTTTTTATTTCCTACACTGGTTGTAGTATTAATAGAGTACATGACAACAACATTTTAAAGCACTCAAGTGTTAACTAAATGATTTTTAAATAGAGTGTCTACTCTGTAATGTGAATATATTGAAATGAAATTTAGATGTTATTTATGGACAGGTTATTGTCCCAGTACACTGCCAATGCTGCAACCCCCGCTCTGTGGGTGGTGCGGCTGCGACTGATGGTGGTGTTTAGACCTACTACTGCTGTGCATAGTCACACAGATGTCTTGTAGGCATGCATAGGGAGAATATGACAGGATAAAGAGTCATGAGGATAGGATGACAAACCTGAAAAGTCCCAGTAATGAAGGTGAGCAGTGGCAGAGGCAGAGCTGATCAAATAGGATCAGCTCTGCCTGTGGATCCAGGAGGCAGGTTCAGAGACGGGTCAGTCTAAGCCAGCGCTCTGAGTTTGGTGATGTAGAGGAACAAAGCTCTGCGGTGAATGGAAAAAATTCCAACACACATATTCATCTTAATCCATGCGGGGGGCAGATTGAATACAATATTTATTGTATAAGCAGTGCATCTATTTAGGGGGATATCTGTCTTAACTAAAAGTAGAGAGTTTGGGATATGACTAATCTCCCAAGACGTTGCATGATAAAAGATGTAAGTGCTGATGGGTGGGGAGAAGCCATCAGGTTCATCAGGTACAAGAAAAATAATGGCCACTTTCAGACGAATGTTACAACTACAACAACTGTAGGGGAAAGATGAATTTGTCTTTGAAGTCCGCATCTTATCGGTCTGTAGAATGTGTGCCCACAGGATGTCCCACACTGCATCATTAGGTCCCTCTAATTTAATGCTTTGCTCACATGTTTTTTAGCAGCAGAGAGAGTTGTTATTCAATTCAATTCAATTCAATTCAATTCAATTCAATTTCAATTCAATTTTATTTATAGTATCAAATCATAACAAGAGTTATCTCAGGACACTTTACAGATAGAGTAGGTCTAGACCACACTCTATAATTTACAAAGACCCAACAATTCTAGTAATTCCCCCAAGAGCAAGCATTTAGTGCGACAGTGGCGAGGAAAAACGTCCTTTTAGGGAGAAACTTCAGGTGGTAAGGACAACTTCCTTTTAGGGAGAAACCTCGGACAGACCCGGGCTCTTGGTAGGCGGTGTCTGACGGTGACGGTTGGGGGTGTGATGAACAGTGGCTACAGGGTGTAGCAGGACGTAGCAGGGCACTGCAGATTATTGTTATTCTTCACCGTTTGAGCATAAAAGACATGAGGGCTTTGTCAATCAACACTAGGGGAGCTTTATTCTTGTGTTTTGGGATATTCTGTAATCCTTGTCACATACAGGCGTATGAATTTCTGAAATGGGATTCCACTCCCTGTATTGTCCTTTGGCTTGTGTAATAGCTGTGCAGAGGTCACAAAGTGCTATTTTTGTAGCCATTTTTGCATTTTTGTTAGAAGTGGTGTTGCTTGTTGTAATCAATGGCCAAATATATCTGCCAATGCGCTGTGTCTTGATTGACTGTGTTTATTTAAAAATTGCCTGTTACACTCATTTCTCGATGGTCAGTTTCACCATCTGATTTCACTGCTTAATTAGTCACACTGAGGCAGTGTGAAGTGTGATATTGGCTCAAATTGCCTCTCAGCTCTGCTGTTAGTCCTCTGCGCAGTGTGGTGTGTCACCTCAGGCAGTCGCAGAGTGGAAGATAACAGTGGGCTTGGGGTGACTTACAACTGATACAGAATGAGACAAGGTTTGCTGTCCCCTGCTGTGCATATTGATGAACCCAGAATGAAAGTAGAAAATTATACAATAACCTTACAGAGAAGCCCACACATGCATTCTATTGAAGTATGCATTCAGTATAATCAGGGTATATTGTAGTATAAGTGAATACTTAAAAAAATCATTTTGTATATCTCTCTGTTTCCTGTGATTTATCTATATTTTCAAATCAATAGCCATACAATCCTCAAAGACAGAGGGAGGTCTGTTCACTGCAGCCAGAGTGTATAATCAGATTTTTTTTACCACAGTTAACAGGTATCTGCATCATGAGCTCAGCAGTGAAAATGAATACTCAAGCTTATGCCCTCTTACATTTACTAAATTTGCCTAATAAAGAATTGTGTGTTGTGCTTGTGAAAGATAAAGTCCACCTCTCTTCCATCCACAGCTCTTTCAGTTGTGTAGGTGCTATGTCTGTGATTCCTCCTCTCCGAATGTAATGATTATTCAACAGTCAGACCTATTGTACGTTCCTTAGTGACTCAGCTAAATGCCTAAAATGTAAATATTTGCATTTGCATCTAAATCTAAATGCATTTCCCAATGTCAAAAACATTTAGCTCTTGCTGCCTTCTTGCTTTTGTTTGAGTACCTGTAAAATACAATGCGTACAGTTCTATAGCCTATGCGCTCTCAATGTATGTTAACCGAAATAAAATGATTCATCATCTTCATCATCAACCGCTACATGGACACACAGCACGAGTCAGGAACAATCTCAAAGAGAGATGCGATGCGATGTGTGTCGTGTCATTTGTGGTTCATTAATTAATGCATTAACTGCCTCTGCATCCGTTTAATTTAAGGTGCCAGTTTATTGGACGTAACTCTGGATATGATTATCGGGACATTTTTTATCTGAGTTTAGGGATGATTCACTGTGTTTTCTGCTGCATGTCCTTGTGATGTTGCTGTGTCATATCGTATATATCTAATATGTATTGATGAGTAATATTCAACCTTTGCACTGAATTTATTGCTCTCTCCAGTTGTCATGTCATCACAACATCTCCCTCTCTTATTAGGTGGTCTACAAGAATAATGAGTTTAGACTGCAGCTGTCACGACTGGCTGAACAGCAAGACCCAAAGATCAGTATCCATGGTGACCTGATATTCAGCTGCGAAGATGTGGAAGCCCTGGAGCCGGTCACTTTCGACACACCGTCTGCCTACTTGACATTGCCCAGGTGGAACACAAAGAAGACAGGCGCCATATCTTTTGACTTCCGCACCACAGAGCCCATCGGCCTGCTGCTGTTCAGCCATGGCAGTCTGCAGGGCGTACAGCCCGACAGGAAGCCCAGGGCTGACTTCTTCGCCATGGAGCTGCTGGATGGATTTCTCTACCTGGTCATGGATATGGGCTCTGGCAGCATCAAAATGAAAGCCAGTAACAAGAGGCTTGATGATGGCGAGTGGTGCCACGTGGACTTCCAGAGGAGCGGACGCAACGGTAAGAAAATTGTGGGTTTGTGAAGGCAGGGGAAGCCTTCTGTCTGCTTCTGTTACTGTGTTTCTCCAGTTTTAGCTGTGGAGCAGAAAAGGTTTCAAGCTGTGAAACCGCCATATGCCAGCATGGATCCAGTCACATCGGCACGCTCTTGCTTTTTATTCACTGCACTGACACTTGCATGCATATTAGGTTTTAATTGCAATGATATTTTCCGTTGCTATAATCTATGTATGACATTTAGAAATCTGTGTTAACCCATTTCACAAGTGGCCAATTATACAGTCACCCACCTCAAATTGAGCCGTATTAGTACAATCCAAATGTCTGCTTTATTAGTAGAAGCCAAAATGCACTTAGTTCCTTCTATTTCTTCCTACACATTTCTATAAATACATATCCTTCCTTCTCAAGCAGGGTAATATGTCCGTCTTAACTTTTCTAGTGAAGACGGTTAGTTTTAGCTCCTGCTTTTGCTCACAAAAAAAACTCTGGCAGTACAGTTTCTTAATCCACACTCTTTAAAAACAAGCAGAGACTAAAGCCCACTTCCTCTATCTCTCAGTTTGTTCTTACTTCTCACGTAGCATAACCCACACACACACACCTGTCTTCATTTTCAACAAAAACATTGTGTAAGTACAAATTGACTCACTGCCCGCCCTACAGGCTTCATCTCGGTGAACAGCCAGAGCATCCCCTTTTCTGCTAATGAAGGCAGTGAAATCCTTGACCTAGACGGGGATATGTATCTTGGAGGTTTACCTGAGGATCGCCAAGCACTCATGCTCCCCCCTGAGGTATGGAGCGCCTCCCTCAGCCTAGGCTACGTGGGCTGTGTGAGGGACCTCTTCATTGACGGACAGAGCCGTAACCTGTGGAGGCTGGCAGAGGTTCAGAGTGCCACAGGTATCAGCAGTTTCTGCACCAGAGAGACTCATGTCAGGTGTGCAAGAGACACATGTGCCAACGGTGGACACTGCAGAGAAGGCTGGAACCGCCACATTTGTGACTGCAACGGTACCGGCTACCTAGGTCCCAGCTGTGAGAAGGGTAAGAGTTTCTGAAATGGATGGTAGTGGATGGGAAGGATAAGTAATGTTAAAATGTTGCTGCAAACCTTTTAACACCGGTATTTTATTTATAAACTTAGCTGTGTAGTGGCTGGAATGTGCCTGCACAGATGGAAAAAAAATGTAGATACAAAGAAAATTAATTCATCTGGCCTTAATGTTCCGGCCTGCTAAACAATAATAATTAAATTTACAATTGCAGTATGATATTTATTTTGTATTTAATGCATAGTAAATTACAGTATTTTCCTACAGTATAGTGATATATTAATGAATAGTCATTATCATGAGTTTGCCAGTGCTATGGGTGGTTCATTAGAAATGCAGTGCTGGCTCTGCAGAGTGATTCGGCCTGAATCACTCTGCATTTACCATGCAGATGGTTTTCCCACAGAAAGGCCAAATTACACAGATCCATTGGCAGCTAATAGTATAAGGGATGTATGAAAATACCCCTTGTATTGCACTGTGATGGGTATAAATCCTTCAGAAATTTGATTGCTGCTGCTGTAATCGCACCGCTGTCTTCGCATGCTCCAGGCTTTTTCTGCCATCTGGTGTGACTGATGAAAACTGCAATCTAAAATGATATCATGCCGTATCTCAGATAAGCTTGAATTCAGGCTTCATTCCATAAATGCCACTTTGTGTTTTTAATTTAGTGTTGTGATTTCCTCTGGGGTTCAATGTCTGCTAATGCTTCCTCTTCCTGAAATCGGTAGAGGCCACCATGGTGAGCTATGATGGCAGCATGTATCTCAAGGTGGTGCTGCCAAGGACACTACACACAGAGGCTGAGGAAGTGTCCCTCCGCTTCATGTCCCAGAGGGCCTTTGGCCTGCTGATGGCCACCACCTCTCAGCAGTCAGCGGACACCCTGCGTCTGGAGCTGGACGGAGGCAGAGTGAAACTCACTGTTAACCTGGGTAATGCTGCTGCGGCAAATGCGAGCAGATAATACCAGTTGACCTTTTAGTGCGTGTCACTTAGCTAGAGTTCTCATGATATTAGTTTTGTCTCAGACTCTCCCATATCCATCTTCATACACAACAACTACAGTTGCTTAAAAAGATAAGCACATCAAGAAATATGTGGTGGTTGTGTCAGATTTATTCAGTATATATATATATATACAAACTTACAAACTCAAACCACATTCAAAAACAGAATACAAATTTTAAAAAAAGACAGCGACCACAAAAAGCCAGACTAGCCAAAGATAAAAACAATGATGTGTCAGCCTATATCATAAAAAAAAAGCATATGGATAAGGATCCCAAACTGGGTGTCACGCAGTAGGGACCTTAGCTAACTAACAGGAGAGTTAAGCTGTCTAATAATTGGGCCCCAGGTACTCTCAAACTTTTCATGAAAACCATGTGTGTTGCTTCAAAGCCTCTCAAGATGTATCTCTGAGACTCCCTAAACCATCTGGAGAAACAAGAAGTGCTGGTAGTCTTCCATTCCTTGGGGATTATCCTCTTTGTTACTAGCATACCAAACATAAGGGTCTGCTGTACAGTATGTGGCAGTGCAAGAGAAGCTTTGGAACAACAGAACAAGCAATTAGTATATCAGGTTCACTCTGTTTACTATGGACATTGTGTTTATATAGAAGCCTATTGGTCTTAACCACTACACCACAATTATTAACTATTTGGCTACCAGGACGCCCCAAAATACAGTATATATTTTGTACAGTAACAGAATTATCACAATATCATATCAAAATATAATATAGTAGAAAACTGAACAACTGATAAACATATAAAGGATGCTGTATCTAAATTTAAAAAAAAACATTATGAAGAAGTCATTTTTTAATACAAAAAGCTATGAAAAACTCAAGGGGTTTAATGCCTTTTTAAGCAACTATAGATGTGTATATATATTCTGCCTTTCCTTCTCTCTCTCTCTCTTTCTCTCTCTCTCTCTCTCTCTCTCTCTCTCTCTCTCTCTCTCTCTCTCTCCTCACTCCCTCCTTCTGTCTCTTTTCAGTTCATCCAGGGGTCAGGTCCCATCTGACCGTCTCGGCTCTTTCAGCCCTTCAATGGCTTGTCTGCAGTTCAAGGAGAAGGCAGTCAGAGACCAGACCCGTCATTACGCTGAGATATTACCACTTAGATTGCTCACACCGTAGATGTGACCATCGTAGTAGTTCCCTCCCCTCACATTTACTGGCCTGTCCAGTTTAGAGTCGCTTCGCTGAACAGAGGGTGCCAGTGATGGACACACACTCACACACGCATACACACCTGCAGCAGAAAGTGACTCTGGTCTCTGGCTGTCTGTATCCACTGCTCTGTGATGGTTGACAGCTTGAGAGCACTCCTCAGCAGCCACATGGCTTACACCAATATATTCATGTACAGTTGGATGAATTGGTTTAATTATTCAGAACATGCAAATTATGAGTGGGTGAATCCATTTTGAGGCTGAATGTGAATATTGCAGATGGATTTAGAAGGCATTAGCTGTTGTAGACATGAGAAAATGTTAGCAAAGCATCACAATTGTGCTGGTGTCATTATTTTCAAGGTGTAAGGTTCATTGTGGCTGCAGGTTGTGCAAATCGCCCTTTTCCTCTGTATTTAACTTGGAACAAATAGTACCATGGATACTGGATAATTTCAGTTAACCACACTTTGAGTTCAAGAGTGAAGACGGATCAAGGTTTGAGCTTTTGAGTAGAGGTGCATTGGTACAAGACATATTAAAATACAGATTAATGACCTTCTCAATAGTATTCAGTGAAATAAATCAATCCCATTAGTGTCTGCATCACTTATGAATGCATGTAGATTGTCCTAAACGGAAATAATATAAGAGGCTTCACATGGAAAAAAATTGAAGAGTCTTTTCATGGAAAAAAGAAAAAAAAAGAAAAACACTGAGGTGATTAGATCTAACAGGAAACTACATTTATTGCAAATTCTTCATAATCCCAGCAATTGCTCTAATTTAAGTATTGTTCAGTAACCACTCTCACCCGTTCTTTGAAGTAAATTCATTATGCTCCTTTGGGTGATAAGCTTTAAGATGCTTTATTTGGTTTCACGTGTTGAAATCTTGTTCACCTGTTCCATTTTTTGTATCTGTTTTGAAAAATTTTCCTCAGAGCGGAGCATGTCCGCTGTATTATCCCAAAGCATACATCAGTAAAACTATCAGTCACGGTATCTGAAACAGTCAAATTCCTTTGCAGACGCCTGGTAAGCAGCCGTATCCGAGCCAATAATGACGCTAAAAATAATAGGCTATTGGTGCACTTCCACTTTTATGGTCAATAAAACTCTTATTGATCCCAACTTTGATCTGGTCTATTGTACTTCCAGCAGTGCCAGACACATGCTGAGCTTTTCCTTTCACTCACTGGTCCTTTTTCTAATGTTATGTACACTACAGGGAGGAAAGTGGCGGTTTAGACTCTCGAGGCTGTCCCCGGATGGTGGGCTCTGAAAAGCACTGAACTGTCTGCAGAATGTACCTTGAAGGATGTGAAATATTCTCCTCTTTTGTGCTGTTCTTTTTTTCTTTTAATCTCACCATCTCACTCTCTCTCTCACCAGATTGTATCAGGATAGACTGTAATCTCAGTAAGTGTCTCCTATGATTATTTACTGTACCATGATTTAGAGAACATGCACTGTGTAAGGTAACTGTGTAATCATATGCCTCTTGCTCTATTCCCTTATGAAACACAATTCCCCTTGTTTACCGTTGCCGTTATGCTACTCACAAGCATCATTACAAAGATAAGAACAGAAGACTTCACTGTGCGGCTAAATATAATTGGATCCTTTTGCTCTACACTCATGCAGTCCACTTTTGTAGTTACAATTTAAACAACACATATTCTTAATAATCACTGGTGTAGTGGTTGTTGATAAGGTGGGTGTACTAATAGGTAGATGGGTAGGTTATGGAGGAGCAAGTGGGTATACTCTCCAATATATTCCATGGCTTTTTGGCTGGAAAAAGAGGTGGGTATACCCCATATACATATCCTCCACTACACCACTGGTAATAGTCTTGAAATCAAATGTAGCTAGATTTTACATAAAGTAGCCTGCTGTTGTTCTGCCATTGAGTCTGCCATTAATTTGCTTGCGACTAATTTGCTTACATAGCTGATTGGGCACAGTTCAAGTACAATCAGCAATTATTTGCAGTGAGAAAAGCAGCACTCAGTCTCAATTTAAAGGGGGAAATTTTAGATTGTATTACTACGTAATCACACTGCAGTGGCAGAGCTGAGATTGATTTAAAGGTTAACCTGATATCTAATCAATAGATTTAATATGAAACATGAAACATGTTTTTGCCTAAATTTTGAGACATGTTCGAGAGAGTACAGTTTGTTGTAGACTTCCCATTTGAGAAAAGTACATGTTGTGGAAAATATATTCTTTATCTAAATTAAATCAACAGATGTCAGTTTTTATGGCAGAATTTGAATACAGTAAGTGTCTGAGTCTAACTACTCAGTCATACATCAAACGACACTTGCTATTTTACTTTGTGATACCACAAAGATTTTAATTGTAAGAAGCATCCTAGACCATATGTGCTATAAAATGTATGATAACCAAGCTGGATAAATATACTGTATAAAATGTCTAAAATCCTTCCACATGAGAAATTACTTTTTAAAAAATGACTGAGAACATGATAGCAAATCATCAAATACATTTTCATGAGTCATGGGATATTTAAATAAGTGCAAATCATTCCATTAATTAAAAGGCAGATAAATGCCAAAGGCAGATCTTCCTCTGTATCAACAGAATAGATTTTTTTTGGTATTCTATACTCTTGTGTAATGGAGTGGTACTCTAGGGTTGTACCGCGGTGATGTTTGAATTTATGATTTAGATTGTTGCTCACACCTGATAGTGAGAGACAGGCAATTTAAGTTTTGGTTCAGACTACAGCAGTGGGAGAAAGAGATAAAAGCTATTGGCAGTGGAGAGGTGAACGACTCTCTGATATAGATCATCCATTACAGAGGAGGCTTATGAATGCTTATAAAAGTTATCACTATAATCGAGTGCTGGCTGAAAGCTTGTTTCCACCCCTCATGTATGAATAATTCCTGGATTCTCTGAAATAAAACGTTTAACTGCTAATGTTCAATTTCTCAGTGATTCGCAGCCTGAATAAAAGTTATTATATTGTATTTATGCTCACCTGAGATGAAAGGAGCCCATTGCAACAACTGTTTATGTACTCTCAAACATATTTTAACATTTAAGCATGTACAATAGAAAAATCAATAACCTGCAGCCTGTGCTGTAATTTTGTCTCATGCTGATCTATTGATCTATTTTGCTAATTTACTGGCTATAAAGCAAAGGGGGACACTGTTACTGTTAAAACAGATTTACAGCGCATATGTGAGCCTAAGCAACAGTCAACTATATTGAATGGATTACATTGTTTTTCTCTGATTGAGGTGAGTAGTGTTTGTGCATTCATGGGTGTGTGAATGGTCAGACAGGAGTGAGGTGTGAACTGTCTCTGTAAACCAGTCCCAATGACCCACCTGCAGGATTCATTGCACTCAATAGAAAGTAAAATATGCAGATAAATAATTATGTAAATACCCAAGAGAATATGTTGAACATGGCTTATTAAAAGAAGCTGTAAATCCTTAATTGACTTAGATATCTGCCCAAGAAAGTGCCCTCTCTGCCAGCAGATGGCATTGTACCATCATGCACGGTCCACAGAAAATATGTCCTGTATGAGCATCTCTTTGTGTGCAAAAAGAATCATCTCCCTGATCTATTATGCTGTATATATGCTACACCAGTGACCTCTGACGATCTTAATACTGCAGATGTGATGATGGATGGCTTGTTAATGGATTTAATGGTTGAAATGGAGCCAAATTTAAAATTGCAGGATTATCTGCCTACACACTTTAAACGATCATCATTTAGTGAGCGCTACCATTTGGGAGAGTTACAGTTAGACTCATTGTGAATTTTAAATATCCTGGTTTCAACTGCCTTTTATAGATTGTCTTACAACTTGTTTCAGCTTTCTTAGGTGAGAGATCTTGCCAGTGTAGCTTATTTCTGAAGGAATCAAAGAGACAACCCATCTGCATCAGCTGCTTGGAAGCTGTCAGTGGGAGGGTAATAGTTATAAGAACCAATGTTGCTGCAATGCTCTTGATTCATTCTCTGGAATATGGAGAATAATGTTACACAACACACTTTTTCAATGAGGCATTTGTCCTACAAAATTACAGAATTACCATAACATGCTTTGATTAACACGCACATCCTGCGTTCAAAGTCTTAGCTCGCTCATAATGCTAACCTGTATATCTGCACCATGCCTTTGAAGTTATCCTTCTTTGAGAATATGAATCTAATAAAATTTTAACTGCGGATCAAACTGGACAAAATAGACCCTTTACATGTGCGGCTTGCTCTCGAGCCTCTAGAAGCTGAGCTTGAGAAGCGAAGGCACTTTGAAAGGAGCCCGCATTTCAAAGGATTTACAGTCAGATGTCCGTGTGAATACATATTATATTCCATCATTTTACTACCCACTGCAGTGTTTGAGATAGAGCACTATCACTTATATGTAACGCAGGCTGCACATTCAGTTTTACTATATGTGCTTTGTTTTTATTTACCGAGACATTCAACATTCTTTATGACCCCACTTTCAAATCAAATACTATGACAACAAATAATACGATTAGTTGTACAAAAGATAGTAAATGTTTTGTGCTGGAAGTAAATGTTTTGTGCAAAACCTGGAAACTACATGACACACAATGAAACTCAACAGCCGACACTTTGGTCGGATTTGAGGTATGTTATGCTAGCAGCTGTAAATGTAGCCTCATAGCGGAGACGAGGAGCGGGCTTCAGAGGTCTCGTCAATTCTTTCTATTTCCACACCCCCAGATGCTCTTTTCTCCGTTCGTCCTCAGCACCAATAGACACTGACTCAAGTGACATCACTTGAGGCAATTTATCAGACTTTGCATAGCTCCCTCTGGAGCCACAAAGGCTTTATACAACTTTTTCACATAGAACATTAGTACTCACCCAGACCTGTGAACAAACTTCAGGCACTGACATTAGATAGCAGGAAAGCTCCTCTCTGAGAAGCACAGATAAGATAAATAGTCCCCATTATCTCTTTTTCATTACAGCAAATCTTGTCCGTACCTCTGTTTTCATGGTGGAGATTTACAAGATAAACATTTCTGTTTTGTGTTGGACATGACTCTAGCGAGTGGTTTGTTTTTCATTATCCAAGTAAATCAGTCAAATAAAGAGGGAGCAGGATTTGATGCAATTGATCCGTCTGGTTTGTGTAGTCGATATACAGCAGGTGGATGGTGGTATCATGCGGTGTGCTGCAAAGACACTTGATATGCAGCCCTGGACAAAGTCTCCAGTCACCGTTTTTATTTCCCTCAGGATGAAACAGTGCAGTGTTCAGAAACCAGTTGATGTTTTCCATTTATTGCCCTCTGTACGTCCCCTGTAATTCTCCTATACCCTGAGCTCAATTAGACAGACAAACCCCTAAAGGCACAGTCAGCTTAGGCATGGCCAATTAGTTTCCCAAGCGATGTCAGAACTCCTTTGAACTGCCGTGTCGGCCTGTTGAATAGGCACTGATTCGGGATGACGGTGCTGCAGTTGCAAGCTTCTGCACTGTGACCTATTTTGAAACGAGCGAAAAAAGGCAAGGGATAGTGCAGAAATGAGATACCTACCCAGTAGACATCAATCAAATCACCCTATAATTAAAAAGCATGCATCACGCTTTCAGTACAGAAATAATTTTACACATGTCGACCATTCAACCTGCAGAATAAGAGCTACTACTGCAGTTTCTTTGTTTCATTCCCTCCCTCTTCCGCTGTGTATCGAGTGAGTGCAAAGTATTGGTTGCAGGTGAATGTTGGCGGCTGCATGTGTGTGAGTGGTTCTGCAAGTGAATGAATGCACCCTAAGTAGAGAGAGCTTCATGTGGATTGGGTGTATACTGAGCTGATGTGGTATGATTGTCACTTGACGATTTCCTCCTCTTAGGCAAGGGACCAGAGGTACTCCTGGTAGGCGAGAAGCTGAATGACAATGAGTGGCACACAGTGAAGGTGTTGCGGCGTGGGAAGAATTTGCAGCTCTCTGTGGACAATGTCACAGTGGAAGGTATATAGTAGAATAAAGGAGCTTTATTCTTGCTTACAGATATTGAAAAGCATTTGAAATCTAAACTGCGTGTTTTTATTCCTTAGGCCACATGAAGGGCGCCCATACCCGCCTGGAATTCAGTAACATTGAGACGGGGGTCATGACAGAGCGGCGTTTCATCTCTGTGATGCCTTCCAACTTCATCGGCCATCTGCAAGCTCTCTCCTTCAACGGAATGCTCTATCTGGACCAGTGCAAGAACGGAGACATCTCTTACTGCGAGCTGAATGCTCGATTTGGCATGAGGCACATTGTGGCCAATCCTGTAACTTTTCTAGCGCAAGCCAGCTACTTGGCCTTCTCCACCTTGCAGGCCTACGCCTCCATGCACCTTTTCTTTCAGTTCAAGACCACAAGTCCTGATGGCCTGATACTTTTCAACTCTGGAGATGGTAGTGACTTCATCGTGGTGGAGCTGGTCAAAGGGTAAGTGCTGCAGTTTTTGGACTGAGCTGTAATCTACATAGAGGCTTGTGCTGAGGAAAGATGTAAGGGGCTATTTGGGACAGGAACAAATCCACTTCGGGATTGTTCCGTTGCCGTTGGAAATTTTGCCGTATGTCCTTCTTTTCTGCCAGATGTCCGTTACCTTCCGCTTTCTTTGTGTTGGAATTTTAAACTCTGGTGGATTTATGAGGACTATGGTTAACTGCTCCTCAGATCTCTGCAGGGTAAATCCAGACAGCTAGCTAGATTATCTGTCCAATCTGAGTTTCCTGTTGCACGACTAAAACAACTTTTGAACGTACACGTTCCACCAAAACAAGTTCCTTCCCGAGGCTATTTTGCAGAGGCATCGTGGCTCCAGACCTTACTCCGTAGCGCTGTGAAGGAAGGTCTGGCAATGTGAGAATATGCAAAGCTGAAGGCATATAAATAGTGCTTTTTCTACTTTTCTTCTTTATTGGGCTAAAAATTACTTAATCATTCCATCCATCAGCTTGCAGCAGTGTAGAGACACACAAAATAGCTTTAAAAGCATTTGTTCATCACAAATAACTGTGTCAAAGTGAGAGAAGCAGTTCGAGGAAGCATGAGCGCCAAAACAATAGCTGCCATTACCACAGTAGTACAGGTGCTATTCTCTGACTCAGACCTACACGAAATCATTTGGCAACAAATATGTTCGGAATGTTTTATTCATCGTAGATAATTTCCGTGACAGAGAGAATAGCAGAGAAATGTTGTAAAAAGAGAGCAAGCAAAGCAACAATTGTTGTTTCCCACTGTCAAACCTTGCACATATACAATATCCCAGTAAGCAATTAGTCAGCAGGAGGCCTTGTTCAGTGTTGGAGCCTGCAGCAGAAGCTTGCACAGACAACACAGACGAAAAATGGCTTCCAACACTTCTGTCATTGTTTTCAGGCTGCTCAGTGTTTAGTGTGAAGCAGCTTTGTCATGGATGTTGCCTATAACTTTGATTCAAACAAGTTTTGTTTATGTTCATCAAATATAATTTCAACATGATGATATGCCTTAAGCCTTGCCGCATGTGTTTACGTTCATTCACTGTTATTTACTTGTACATCAACAAAGAATATTTCTGATTTTGAGCTCCCACAGTGGTTATATTACAAAACAGATTAAGAGACAGAGCACACACAGCTGGATGGCTAGAAAAGTTTAAAAAATGCTACACTATAATCACATAACAGCCTATGGTATGTGGCGAAATGATATTACATACGAAATACTGAATGTAAACATCTGCATTGTCCCGTAGGTACATTCATTATGTTTTTGACTTGGGAAATGGGCCGTCGCTAATGAAAGGAAACTCTGACAAGCCACTTAATGACAACCAGTGGCACAATGTGGTGATCTCCCGTGACAACAACAATGTGCACATCCTAAAGATTGATTCACGCACTGTCACCCAACACGCCAATGGAGCCCGCAACCTGGATTTAAAAGGTAACATACCTGAACATTCATAAGTATTTTATGAAAGGACACACTTAATACTTGCTAATGTTTGTTCTGTAAGATTTTGCATTGTGAACCAATCATACTCCAACTCTAAAATTTGCATTAATAATAATAATAATAATAATAATAATATAGAATTATTTTTTTATTTTTTGAAGGGGATGATTACAATATTTAACGATGAAATATTAAGTTTTTTTAGGATAAATCTTAATATTCATTTGTTTGTTTTTTGTTCTAATATTACTCTAACAAGAATGCAGACCTGTAACAGGTGTTAGGAGTCTGTTTTCTGAAACCAGAAAACAGAAGTTTATGTTGACATTGTCAGACATGTTTAAATTCAATTATATGTTTATTATTGAGGCTACTGGGCTTCATTACATTAAGCGGTATTAATAAAATGTTTGTCCATCACATACATGATGAGGGGAGAATATTAGAAACACCTCTGAATATAACGCAGTCAGGTCCCCCACCAACCATGACCTCAATGCTCAAACACATACTTGATTGAACACCTTGATGACAGTCAACACAAACTGAACATTATATGCATCTTAAAAGTAAAACAGTTGTTTTGGATTGCATTTGATTTACAGATACTAAATAATACAGTGTATACTGCTCATGTTTGCACTCTTCCCTTTACCATGTGCATTGTCTGTGGAGCAAACCTATATTTCAGAACATACACCAACACATATTTGGTTGTAGCAAATTAAGTGGTTTTCTCTTGACCAACTCCTGTATCTAACAGGGGAGTTGTACATTGGTGGTGTTGGAAAGAGCATGTACAGCAGCCTTCCCAGGTTAATAGCATCCCGGGAAGGATACCAGGGCTGCCTGGCATCCGTGGACTTGAACGGAAGACTCCCTGACCTGCTGGCTGATGCTCTTCACAAGGTGGGAGATGTGGAGCACGGCTGTGGAGGTGAGAACACGCTGGGAAGTATGAATCAGTCCTGTAATCTGATTTCCTTGTATTGGAGCAGAGTGAAATTGAAGGAAATCCAAGTGACTGCTCACTGAAAACTAATTACACCAAATTTGTTATGGTATTAAACAGCTTTGTTGAATGCTCCATTACGATTGGCCAGTGAACACATTCTGTGGTTTTATCATTTCTGATTATACACGCTAATATGTAATACTATCACTCTGTAGTCAAGTCCAGCGGCTTTTGTTGAGTTCTAATCAAACAAGAAAGCACTCATTAAAGTACAGAGTTATGCTATATCTCCCCAGGCAGCTATTGCTTTTACAGGAAACATTAGACAGGTTATTATGACAGAGTAGTTATATAAGCATACCCAAAGTTTGGCTTGAAGGTGAGACTTGGGTAAAGGTCACAGAGTCTCCAAAATCAATAGATGTCTTCCTCTATGGAGCAATACTGAGCAAAGTCAGCTTTACACCAGTATGAGTTATCGGTAAGGAGATTTGATGATTAGCAGATGGTTGTTGCCCGAGTGAGCTTAGGGTTTCCAAAATGTATAAACTAAATTATAAATCCTTCTCTTGAGGCTTGAGTAAAGTTAGTGAGTTTGGTTTTTAGGGAACACAGTGTCAGATCAGCAGGCAAACTGTTCCATTCTTTAGGTGCATAAATATTGAATGGTTTCTCACCGGTCTTTTAAAGTGCTCTCGGCAATCACTTTGTGATTGTGCACAGATTTTTTGATTTTTTTAGATTAAGTGGTTACAGTGAAACAAACAGACAGACAGAGATAGTCAATCACATTACCTCTGATATTGTGTGGAGGTAATTGGTAAACAGTGAACAGTTGCATGATGCAATAGCTGGTTAAATAGCTTAATAGTCTTAATTCCCTTAATACAATCACTTCACATTAATATTTCTGTCAAAAGATGACTTATTGTGCAGTAATGTCTTGCCCACTGTTACATATTAATTCCCTTTGCATAGTCATAAAGATGCATAAATAAAGTGGGAGAGAAGGCACCTGGTAAATCTGTTGTCAACACCCTGTAGGTCCCAGCACCACCTGCACAGAGGATTCCTGCCACCACCAGGGAGTGTGTCTGCAGCTGTGGGAGGGCTTCTCCTGTGACTGCACCATGACCACCTACGGGGGGCCGTTCTGCAGTGACCGTAAGTGCAAGTGTATTACGCCTGAATGGGTTGAATGGTGGGGAAAGTCTACTTTAGTTTAAATCTTTCTCTGGTCTCTTCGGGGTATATTATGATAATGATCAGAAACCACAGTTGAATGATTGGTTGACAAGTGAAAATATCCGTAAAATATGAATACCTTAAAGATGGGTCAGGTAACATAATTTCATCTAACTGAAATATTTCTTTCTTTCTTATTCCTTTAATGATCATGTGGCTCCTCATTTGCATGGTGACATTTCAGATGAATCTGCCCTTATAACTACAAAACCACAACAGTGACATAACTTTTACAACAGGAGGAGCACACATGATGCTCTCAGGGATTGATTGCCCATTTTAAGCACATGTCTATAATGTGCAAGTAAATTTGCTCACTGTATTGAAATGAAACCAATTTCTGCACAACTTGGTGATGTATTGTATTTCTGACTTGAGTAATCGATTGCACGCTAATTGCAGATGACACGTTGATAACCCCACATTTCAAAAAGCTCCAGTCTGATTGCTGATACGCCTTAAAGAGCCTTCTTTGTCCTAAATAATAGACCCGACTTTTACCAAAAGCTTTTCATACTTATAATAGCAAGAGATTAACATTAAGCTTATTGGTCCAGTGGTCACGGTGAGTTAAGTTTCATTTGCTGCAGTCATTTAGAATAACTGCAAGAATTGTGCCTTTGTGATAATCATTATTGAAATGTGCTGTTATGCAAATTTGTTTTAAGAGAGAAGTCCATTAAACTCTGTAGGGGGGCTATTTGAGGATAATTTGATAGTGTGTGTAAGAAAGTCATGTTTGCAGGAATAAGATATCTGGCATTTACTGTACAGTATATGTAATTTTATAGATGAGGAGAATCTAAATATTTAAAATATGATAAAAATAATAATAATAATAATAATAATAATAATAATAATAATATAGTCTTTAGCTACTTTCCCAAGATTGTGCACCCGGACAAAATGTATATTTCGGTGTTCAAGCTGCTTTTTGCATGAGCAAGAGGGCAATATATTGGGCGAAAGGGGAGCTGTTGGGGTCCTGCATTACCAGTCAGTGTATAAGTCGCAGTAATGACCCGGTTGCTCTACATTATCCCGCTTATCATACGGCTACTTACTAAAGAAATCTATAATTTTACACAAAATATTGATTTTAAAATTATTTTATTGATTTAAAATGTACAAATGCTTTTCAAAAAGAACAATAATACAATATTATTGGGAGGGCGAGAGAAACTGCAACACCAAAACGTTGTATCGTTGGAAATGGGATTATCAAATTACAATTTCAGAAATCACAACAGTTGCTCTCCATCATTGTTTCAATGGAGACGAGCCAAATAAAAATAAAAAAGTCTTTTTTATTTATTTTTTTGACAAAACTCCTACAGTAGCCTATGTCGTGGATGATTAAATGCATTGATTTTGCAATGTATTATCTCTTACAACTTTGTCCACTTTTAATCACTAATATTTGTAGACAGTGAGCTTTGTTTTAATACAGTTCATGTCTATCTGCACGCCGATAATAGTTCATGTCAGCTGTGTTTTGTCAAAGCAAAGCAAGAATCAAGAAAACACGTTGATCTTTATTAAACTTGATAATGATTCCCCTTGAGAGAGGTTACATGTTGGTATGCAGTTATTCAACCCCAATCCTATTTGATTTTTTATTTTATTTCTGTAATTGCAGCTAGTTTGATGCACATCACATCATCTAAGCCTGAATTTTAAACAGCCTAAGGCTAAACTCTCATAGCACTCCGTCTAACAAGGATTGCGAACATGAATGTATGTACAGTAATATTCTGTTGTCAAAGACAGAGGCAAAATCTAGCTGTTTGTAGAATATTGAATACATATCTTGTCGGTTTTCAATGATGTATGATTCAGTTTTAAATACAAAATGTTTGAACAGGAGCTGCCAACATATATTTCAAATGCTCCATGTTTATGTCCCACAAATTATCTGTGTTCACTTAACAACAGGCCCTGAGAGAGACACCTTTAAGATTACAGGGCTTTATTAAAGCAGTTCTTTAAAACAGAGTGATCTCCTCTCTTGCAATTGTAGGGGAAACTCTAGGATGTATTCTTGCATTTACAAGACTGTTATTAAACAATTAACAGCAAAACAAATAACATGTTCAAGAAAAAAACTATTTCATTGCAGTATGTTTGGTTTTCATCCAGCAGCGTTCAGGGAGGACTCTCAATCATCTGGGTGGTAAATGGCATTGCTGGCCAATATCAAAGGTCAAACCAATACATCAGTCCAACGCAGAGGAAATAACAAGCCTCATTCTTCGCATTGAGCCATCATCAAAGTCATTAAAACAAATAAATAATGTGACAATAATGTGAAAACACAAACAAATATGTAGGCAGGATAATGACCATTTTGTAACCATCAGTATTAGTTGGTACACCCTGCCTTATCAATGCCACAAACTGCTGCTTGGTGTTTCTTGCCAACACTAAAGCCTAACAATATTCTCATCCTGCCTGTGTCTGTGTCCTATTCCAGAAGGTCAGCCAAATATTCTAAGAATTAAAAAAGGAGAGTTGTGTACTTTACTGACTTACTGATTGTTCAAAAATATAACCTCATAAGAAACAAACCAGAAGTGTAGAAGTATCAAACAGCTAAGATTCCTTAGTTTATTTGTGCTTCAGTACATTTGTATTCATATACAGGAAGCAATTTACCAAGTATGCCACAAACATCTGTGCTAATTACCTCCAGGTCATCGTTTCATCACCAAAGTCACCCAGATATACAATGATGTTCTGTGTTCAATTTCCAGAGCTTCTTTCTGTAAACATATGGGGAGTGTAATTATTGGTTAACCTCTGCAGCTACAGATGATTATTTTGGCATATTCATTACTTTCTTGTCTGTGTGTGTGTGTGTGTGCATGTGCTTGCAAACATGTATGTCTTTGATCAGCCTATTTGTGAAAAAAGCCCAGCTGAATATTAGGCTTATTGGCCTATACTGTATGTAAGGTAGTCACTAAAATAGCCATCCACAGATTATCATCCTAAGGATTCAATGTATGTTTAACATTAAAAGATGATTCATAAATCATGCCCACAATTATTATTTTAATAGCTTAGTATTCTATGCACTAAAAAGGTATGTATGAAGGCTTTAGGCCGCCCTACATATTATTGAAAGGCCCAGTTTAATATGTAACTTCGTTTTATACAATATATGTATTAGGGGATCCCTGATGTGTCTCTTTCTCTCAGCTAAGGGGTCCTTGCCTTAAAAAACATTGAAGACCACTGTCTTAGTGTATTTGACTATTCCTGTCATAACGAAATGTACAACACAAAACAATTATTTCACTTAACTTCCATTTAGCCCAACAAACAAACAAACAGTGACAACTGTGACACATGTATTGCAATACAGTGTTAAAAGGCACAATGAGAAACCACTGATTTTAACTTATTGTGACACAACTGTTCCTGCCCCTTTTGCCCCTTATCATCTATGTCCTCCTACCGTATCACATCCATGTGAGTCCACATTAGCGTGCCACACATTTTACAAACCTATGAAATTCCACGTGACACAGCTTTACTTAACCACACTTGCACCTATCAGCTATCTGCAGAGTGGAACCCATCGTGCCATCAATTTGTAAGTCAACATTTCCTTTGAATTGTTTAATAGCTACGGAAGTAATGCAGACTGTAAATTGAGCCTGTAGCCTTCAGGCATGCAGGCAAGGTACAGTTATATGGCACTAGACAGCAGCTGTCTTCCTTCTTTCTTTTGTCATATGGCAGTTAGCAAGCATTGTATCTAGTTTTCATTTTATTTGTGCCAGAAACTACAATCGTTTTCCATTTCCTAAAAGTAACTGGATGAATTTTGTATTATCAAAGGATTCTACACTGTAAAACATAGCAGAGGCTTTGGTAAACCTCTATGCAGACTATATGTACTTGTAATTATAAGATAAAGCAAATTGTAGTCTAGATATCTAGAGCTCTCCTCTTGCCGTTGGTACTATGCATTACAAATATAAGAACATTTTGAAGATGATTGTTTTTGTGAATATTAATGGTTCTTTCTGTAGATCTATAACCAAAAATTATAAGACCTCAATCAAATCCCATTTTCCCTTTGACCTTCATTTCAGGTGGAGTCATTCATGATTATGAGTGTGTCCCAAAGGCGACAAGGATAATCCAGGATCAGGTTCAGACTTAATCTCGCGCCCCGGGACTGAGGCTCAAGAAAACACATTGCTGTTCATAACATGGTGGCCTACCCGAAATAGACTTGTGAGACACTTCTGAGTTGGGCCATATGAAGTCAATGGTGGACGTAGTAACCTCCCATAGAGGCATTGATTACACAGTCTCAACCACTCAAACGTCAAATTCAGTACAGCTTGTGCAAAATGATACATAAATTGAGCCTTTGAAAAACTGGCAGTCTGTAGAAATAATAATCTAAATTGGTTGAGTCAAGTTTCTTGATTATATTAAATGTTGAGCAAGTTAGGCCCATTTGACCGCAGGAGTTCATCATGAAAGAGGGTTTGACCTTTCGTTGATTTTCTACAATTAACTTCAGGGGGTTCAAGTCCAAGTCATGACTGAGCTTGGCCTCCTGCTTGCTTAATGTCAGATAATGATATTGCACCTACATGTATCCTTACACAAAATCTTGCACTTAACTGCTGCATTTAGAACTGAATTATTCTTCACTCAGCCACTTAATGCCGTCTAGGTAGAAAGAGTTATTGTTGGTGGCCCAGTTCACCTTATTAACACCCGCTCTGAGGTGACAGTGTGCATCTGTAGAATCTGAACACCAGATTCTAAGACTTCTGAGGGCAATTAAAATATGTTGTGATAAGCATTAGTTGGTTCTACTATTAACCTTTCAAACAAAGACTTTGTCAGATCACAGTCTCTGCCTCTTAAGTAAGCCACTACCAATTGAACCACAGAGTTGTCTCTTGATAAGTGAAACATTCCATTCATCATGGATGGATGGATGGATGGATGGATGGATGGATGGATGGATCGATCAAAGCTGATTTTCAAATCAACATGCCTAATTAATTTATGCATATAGAAATCCTGCAGCGTTATCCAGACATCTCATAGGGTTAAATGTTAGGATTTTTCCATTAGTTGCCATCGCCATCACCTCAGCCACCTGGCTTTGTCAGCTTTGTTCAACATAGAGGTAGTGTATCCCAGAAAAAGATAATCTCTGCCAAATCTCTGCTCTGTGTGAGTCATATGGATACTCCGGGCCTGAAACTGCTGGCGCAGCTCCTCGCTGTTACATCACGGAAGTAGAAAAGCTTGAGCATTGTGAAATTGACTGGTAGAGCTTACAGGGTTATAAAAGTGAACCTGTGATTAACAGAAAATACTGCTTTAATCTTTGTAATTTTTTTCCAAAATAAAACTCATTCAGACTCGTCTTCCCGTGAAATACACTACAGGTCAATGCCTGACCACTCACTGCCTTTTAACAGCTTTGTACCATATTAGCCATGAGTGGAAAACTTTTGACATTACATAGATGTGAAAAGAAGTCAAACACTTGAGGCAATATAGCCCACTTATTTTGGCTTCTCTGTCCTTCCAGTTTCTCACATTAAAAACACGTCTTTGTTCTCTTGTGTGTTGTGTTTTAAAGGATTTTAAGGTTTTTTTCTCTAAAGGGCAGTATTATGTCATATAGAAATTACTATTCAGGTACCAAAAACACTAGTTTTACCAGGTTTTACCAGTATTCACAGAAGCGCTACCGTGTCAGTAACCAGACTGGATGTTTTTTTTCAATCCATTCAACAATGTTTGATAGAATGTTTGACACTCATAGTGACACTGACGCAATGACTCATACTGTTCAATATGTTGTGCTGTTAAGGAATGAATATAATTGCATGTGCAAAGAAAAACTGATGATGCTGTTTTACCAATGGTGCAGAATTTGTGTAGACTCTGAATGAGATTTGAGTCCCAATTATGTTTGATAAATAGCAATGGTAGTGCACGCAAATAGTGGAAGGGATTACTGAAATAGCTTGCTTCCACAAATTTACTAAACTGTGGTTGTATTTAACAAAGACTGTGCTAACTGTTCTAACACAAAACAGGCAGAGAGGACAACAAATTAGATCTGATGCAACACGGCAACACGGCAATTCAAAGTGCTTTACATAAAACATTAAAGAGCAGTAATAAAGAAATAAAAAATGACTAGATAAAAACAATCATTGCTGGATGAAATAAATACGCAGTGTAACCTCAGACCAAGCAAAGCCATGCAACAAAACAGGTGTTGCATTTAGACTACATCACCTGATGTCTATTCATTTCCCATACAGCTAGGCAACCAGAATTAGTCTAAAAAAGAGCTCTGCTCATCTAATTTATCTTTTGATTTTCTGAAATGAGTTTTAGTTGCATTTTGCTAATGCAAAATGAGTAGTTTGGTTGATGGCAATTAATTAATGGTATTATACGGTAATCACAGCCATTCAAAGTTTCACAATTTGGGAATTAACAAGAAATCATGAAAATCAATGAACAAGATGTAATTCTCCAACTATACCAGTGCCATAGCAAAAACTTTTTTCCCCAGTACTACTATTCCATTTGCATTACCTCTTCAGTGTGGAGATCAAAATAATATTAAATATTCAACCTATATTTCCTGTACACTTGATTAGTGATGTCACAGATGAGTAGTAGTAATTGGTATCTGAGTTTTCTCTCTTTTATATATATATTATATATTTATCCATCCATCCATCCATCCATCTTCGTCCGCTTATCCGGTGTCGGGTCGCGGGGGGAGCAGTTCCAGCAGGGGACCCCAAACTTCCCTTTCCCGAGCAACATTAACCAGCTCCGACTGGGGATCCTGAGTTCCCCAGGCCAGGTTGGAGATATAATCCCTCCACCTAGTCCTGGGTCTTCCCGAGGCCTCCTCCCAGCTGGACGTGCCTGGAACACCTCCCTAGGGAGGCGCCCAGGGGCATCCTTACCAGATGCCCGAACCACCTCAACTGGCTCCTTTCGACGCAAAGAGCAGCGGCTCTCCGAGCTCCTCACGGAGGACTGAGCTTCTCACCCTATCTCTAAGGGAGACGCCAGCCACCCTCCTGAGGAAACCCATTTCAGCCGCTTGTACCCTGGATCTCGTTCTTTCGGTCATGACCCAGCCTTCATGACCATAGGTGAGGGTAGGAACGAAAACTGACCGGTAGATCGAGAGCTTTGCCTTCTGGCTAAGCTCTCTTTTCGTCTAAACGGTGCGATAGATTGAATGCAATACCGCACCCGCTGCGCCGATTCTCCGACCAATCTCCCGCTCCATTGTCCCCTCACTCGCGAACACAACCCCAAGGTACTTGAACTCCTTCACTTGGGGTAAGGACTCATTCCCTACCTGGAGAAGGCATTCCATCGGTTTCCTGCTGAGAACCATGGCCTCAGATTTAGAGGTGCTGATCCTCATCCCAACCGCTTCACACTCGGTTGCGAACCCGATCCAGTGAGTGCTGAAGGTCGCAGGCCGATGATGCCATCAGGACCACATCATCTGCAAAGAGCAGCGATGAGATCCCCAGCCCACCAAACTGCAACCCCTCCCCACCCCGACTACGCCTCGATATCCTGTCCATAAATACTACAAACAGGATTGGTGACAAAGCGCAGCCCTGGCGGAGGCCAACCCTCACCTGAAACGAGTCCGACTTACTACCGAGAACCCGGACACAGCTCTCGCTTTGGTTGTACAGAGATTGGATGGCCCTGAGAAGAGACCCCTCACCCCATACTCCCGCAGCACCTCCCACAGTATCTCCCGGGGGACCCGGTCATACGCCTTCTCCAAATCCACAAAACACATGTAGACCCGGTTGGGCATACTCCCAGGCTCCCTCCAGGATCCTTGCGAGTGAAGAGCTGGTCCGTTGTTCCACGACCAGGACGGAATCCGCATTGTTCCTCCTCAACCCGAGGTTCGACTATCGGCCGAACCCTCCTTTCCAGCACCTTGGAGTAGACTTTACCAGGGAGGCTGAGAAGTGTGATACCCCTATAATTGGCACACACCCTCTGGTCCCCCTTTTTAAAGGGGAACCACCACCCCAGTCTGCCACTCCTTTGGCACCGTCCCAGACTTCCACGCAATGTTGAAAAGGCGTGTCAACCAGGACAGCCCCTCCACACCCAGAGCCTTGAGCATTTCTGGACGGATCTCATCAATCCCGGGGCTTTGCCACTGTGTAGTTGTTTGACTACATCAGTGACTTCCGCCTGGGAAATCGACGACAATCCCCCATTATCCTCCAGCTCTGCCTCTAACATAGAAGGCGTATTAGTCGGATTCAGGAGTTCCTCAAAGTGCTCCTTCCACCGCCCTATTACCTCCTCAGTTGAGGTCAACAGTGTCCCATCCTTACTGTACACAGCTTGGATGGTTCCCCGCCCCCTCCTGAGGTGGCGAACAGTTTTCCAGAAGCACTTTGGTGCCGACCGAAAGTCCTTCTCCATGTCTTCTCCAAACTTCTCCCACACCCGCTGCTTTGCCTCTTTCACGGCAGAGGCTGCAGCCCTTCGGCCCCTTCGGTGCCCTGCAACTGCCTCCCGAGTCCTCCGGGATAACATATCCCGGAAAGACTCCTTCTTCAGTCGGACGGCTTCCCTGACCACCGTGTCCACCACGGTGTTAAGTGGGTTACCGCCCCTTGAGGCACCTAAGACCCTAAGACCACAGCTCCTCGCCGCAGCTTCAGCAATGGAAACTTTGAACATTGTCCACTCGGGTTCAATGCCCCCAGCCTCCACAGGGATGCACGAAAAGCTCCGCCCGGTGTGAGTTGAAAGTCTGTTGGACAGGGGCCTCCTCCAGACGTTCCCAATTTACCCGCACTACACGTTTGGGCTTACCATGTCTGTCCAGAGTCTTCCCCACCCTCTGACCCAACTCATCACCAGATGGTGATCGGTTGACAGCTCTGCCCCTCTCTTCACCCGAGTGTCCAAAACATACGGCCTCAGATCAGATGAAACGATTATGAAATCGATCATTGACCTTCGGCCTAGGGTGCTCTGGTACCAGGTACACTTATGAGCATCCCTATGTTCGAACATGGTGTTCAAGTAGACAATCCATGACTAGCACAGAAGTCCAACAACAAACACCCACTCTGGTTTAGATCAGGGAGGCCGTTCCTCCCAATCACGCCTCTCAGGTGTCTCCATCATTGCCCACGTGTGCGTTGAAGTCCCCCAGCAGAACAATGGAGTCCCCCACTGGAGCCCCATGCAGGACTCCAGTCAAGGTCTCCAAGAAGGCCGAATACTCCGAACTCCTGTTTGGTGCATATGCACAAACAACAGTCAGAGTTTTCCCCCACAACCCGCAGGCGTGGGGAGGCGACCCTCTCGTCCACCGGGTAAACTCCAACACAGCGGCGCCAGCCGGGGCTTGTGAGTATCCCCACACCCGCCCGGGCGCCTCACACCCTGGGCAACTCCGGAGAAGAAAAGAGTCCACCCCCCTATCCAGGAGTATGGTTCCAGAACCAAGACTGTGCGTAGAGGTAAGCCCCACCAGATCTAACCGGTAGCGCTCCACCTCCCGCACCAGTTCCGGCTCCTTCCCCCACAGAGAGGTGACGTTCCACGTCCCCACCAGGCGCTCGCCGACGAGCCCGCCGTCTGGGCCTGGCTCCAGACGGGGGCCCCGGGCTTCCTCCGGGCAGGGTCACTCCATCTCTGCTTAGCTTTTGCATTCGGGTTTTTGAACCATTCTTTGTCTGGCCCCTCACCTGAGACCACTTTGCCTTGGGAGACCCTACCAGGAACACAAAGCTCCAGACAACACAGCCCTCAGGTTCACAGAGACACACAAACCTCTCCACCACGATAAGGTGATGGTTCACGGAGATATATATATATATATATATATATATATATATATATATATATATATATGTGTGTGTGTGTGTGTGTGTGTGTGTGTGTGTGTGTGTGTGTGTACAAATACTCAGCAAAAAAAGAAACGTCCTGTCACTTTCAACTGCTTTTATATTTTAAGCAAACTTATTATGCAAATATTTGCATGAACATTAAAAGATTTAACAACTAAAACATAAACTGAACAATTTTCACAGACATGTGATTAACCGAAATGGAATAATGTGTCCCTGGACAAAGGGGAAGGGGGGGAGTCAAAATCAAAGTAGCCCTCAGTATCTGGTGTGGCCACCACCTGCATTAAGTACTGCAGTGCATCTCCTCCTCATGTACTGCACCAGACTGGCCAGTTCTTGCAGTTGTTGTTGCCATCCTGTACCTGTCCCGCAGGTGTGATATTCGGATGTACCGATCCTATGCAGGTGTTGTTACACGTGGTCTGCCACTGCGAAGACGATCAGCTGTGCTTCCTGTCTCCCTGTAGCGCTGTCTTAGGCGTCTCACAGTAGGGACATTGCAGTGTATTGCCCTGGCCACATCTGCTGTCCTCATGCCTCCTTGCACCATGCCTAAGGCACCTTCACGCAGATTAGCAGGGACCCTGGGCATCTTTCTTTTGGTGGTAGAAAGGTCTCTTTACTTTCCTAATTTTCTTTTAACTGTGACCTTAATTGCCTACCGCCTGCAAGCTGTTATTGTCTTTTCGACCGTTCAACAGGTGCATGTTCATTAATTATTTATGGTTCATTGAACAAGCATGGAAAACATTGTTTAAACCCTTTACAATGAAGATCTCTAAAGTTATTTAGATTTTTACAAAAGTATCTTTAAAATACAGTGTCCTGAAAAAGGGCCATTTTTTTTTGCCGAGTTTATATGGTGTATATATATGTAACTATAGCTCACCAAAATGGAATGCAGTCGTTTTTAGTGTCATCAATTAAGCCTGTGCTTTTTCTACTAGGACAAGCCAAGATATCTGCTGTGAAAAAAGTTAATTGGCATAGCACAGTGTTACAATCAGGACAGAGGAAATACATGCCTTTTCAAAACCTGCATGAGATGCAATTAGAGTTTTTCACACCACCAAGTATTACAAATAGAGCGCTCACAAAGTCACTCAGTGTGAGCACCACTGTCTGATCTCTTCTATTCCCAGTGTTGTTGTTTGTTTAGATAGTAATGTTCTCCTCTATCGCTGCCCCACGGGTATTCCAAACAGAAAACTGTGACTGAATGGATTTCTGTTCAGCTGAAAATGTTTGAAGTGCTCATGTTTTCGTTCACCTTCGTATATGACTGTTCCTCTTGGTTAATACAATAACAAATATATTGCACGTTGCTTTAACACACTTTAGTATTACCATACTTTTACGTGCTACACTGTGGGTTTCAATTATATTGCATTTTCTTTAACAAGTGGTAGCAAGGCACTAGAGTAAGATATTACATCACGTGTGGTTAGTGACGTGTGAAAATGTTCTAGATAGCAACAAAGGCAAGATTGGTGTATTTTTTTAACTTCCTGAAATTAAAGCTGTGTTGAGCAATTTTGACGCTCTGCTAATCTGCTAAAGGCAGGTATTACTCCGGATTTCCACTGAATGCAGAACGTCGGCTCCGCTGCGTGACGGCTGCGTGCTCCGCCGTCCGTCAATACCCACTAGGTCCGGATTTGTTGCGGCACGGCTGCGGCCATGACTGACAGCTGTAGTCGCAAATTCACGTAGAATAGAACCACAAAACCAACAGCAGTGCGTTTCCATCCAGAGGAGTAGAGGGGAAACAACTCTGTGCTGTGTTTTCAAGGTGTAGTGCAGGGAAATATGATCCGCCGTGAGCACGGTGTATTTTATTTTGTTTCTGTACTCGACTTCCTGTCCCGCACTAGCTGCCGTGTGCTGAATTGCTGCGGAGCTCTCCAGCGTCCAGCAAAAATAGAAGCTCTGCGTATCTGCTCCGGAGGGCTGCGGACCGCCGGAGCTGGGACGCAGTCGGAACGCAGCCGTTCTGCAGTCAGTGGAAATACACACATTGACTTTAATGGAAACCTAATGACTCTGCCGCCGTTCCGCAGCCAGTGGAAATTGGGGGTTAGCTGCATGAAGCTGCGAACAGGGTTGCTGATTCACAATGGGATCCATAGTAACAGTAACCCTTTCACATTAACAGTCATTTGATTTAATTGTACTGTATATACAAAGAATTTTGCATGATGGAGCTTTACGTATGACAGAAGAAGTATTTCTCCATAGATTTAAATAATAAATACAACCATACAAGAACTATTGTATAGATTTCCATGTACTATGGCGCAGACATTCATGGTTTTTGTGAACTTTGGCTTGCCCAATACTTTGGTTAATCCATCTAATAGTTCTTCTTTACAAGGAGATTTACTTTACAGCCTCACAGAGCTGCTAGCGTGGCTGTTTTTTAGGATTCAGGATTAAAGGTATATTTTTCACTGCAAACAGTGTAGGAACCCAGTGTTTTAATGCTCTCATTAGCCTCAAGAATTCCCATCATCGGCAATCAGTAATTCATTCAGCTCACTCTTTAAAGCCACTTGACATTACTCCCCTGACCTCTTACAACCTTTGGGTAAAGTGTCACGGATCAGGATAATTTAATGCCAGTTGATAGCTCATTAGAATGCAAACAGACACGGGCTTCGCTAAGCTATGCTTAACAGATTGGAAAATACAAGCCACACTGCCAGTTTCACTCAGATATGCGACAGGTTATTTCATGATTAGTTATGGTCTCTTATGACTCACCCTGCAAACACTGACTGCTGGAGACGGAGTTCAATCTTCTGCCAATGTCACACTGACTAACAGAGTTAGGAGACATATCCAAACCTTTATAAAACACACTTCCCTCACTCACAAGGAATTCAAACAACACTTACATTGTCTGAGATTGGAAGTTACACGATACACTATAACATCACTCTGCAGCAATTTTTTAGTTCCACATCAGGCTTTAATTGGCTTTTGTCAGGTTCCTATTCTAGTATGTCAAGGCTAATAGTTCTTAAATAGTGTTTATCTAAGATGTCTGTGTATGCCAGATACATTGTGAATTTAATTTATTATAAGTATATACAGCACATAGTAATTACATTGACTACATCTTCTGCAGATCCATTTCAATACTGTATGTAAGAGTTTAAACCTGTCAGCAGGACTAACACTTTTTTTCTTCTTTTTACCAAATACAACTACTTCTTAGCTTTCTGTAAAGCGATATGATAAGCTGATCTTGTTAGAAGTCTTTCCATAGTTAGAGGTTGCGAATTGTTCTAATGTGGGAAATAAAGGGAGATCTTGCATGGCTAAATCAAATACACTTGATTGTTCAGGTAAATCAATCCGCCCCATGGTCCGACTCTATTCTGTTGTCCTCAACAGCTCCTTCAAGCAGAAAAGACTCATTATGATCAACTGTGCCAATGTGAATACTGTACCTGGTAGCATGAAAATATCAAGAGAAAACGGCAATCATAATCAAATTACAATTTAAAACTATACTGACACTCACATTCTTTTCTGGATTTATATTTGTAAAATTGTAAGTATGTGCTAAATAATAAGAAACAATGTTAAGTTTGCAGGACTGCAAAACATGTGCAATTTCCAATTTTAAAAAAAGTTCTCTTTTTAAAATAATTTTAAATAAATATATATATAAATAATACATGCAAGCCACAGAAAGTTCATAACAAGATGCAGCAATTTAGGCTACTGGCCCCAGAAAAGATGTACCTCTGATTGGAAAGATGACACCATTATAGTAAGTCTTGGTTCGCCTTTTCAGAGTATTTACTGTTTCTGCATTGTTCATTAGTGTTTGCAGTATCTATCTATCTATCCATCTATCTTTCTGTTTCTCTGTGCATTCATCAACCCATATATCCATACATAATGGTATGGCTGGTTGAAAAGCTCAAATAATACACAAGTACTGCAAAGGGAAAGTGAGAACAAAAATACAGACATAGATATATTCTCCCAGCTTTATCTCACTTTGTGTGTCAGAGGTAGACTGAGGGGAAAGCCTCTATTGCAGCATCATAAGTAAACAATAAAACTGAAAGATTCCCTCAAAAGAGCTACCAGAAAGGCTGTATATCAGTCTGAAATAGCCTTGGTGTGATGACCGATTTAAACAGCCATAGGCAGTTTCAGACTACATAATAACAAAGATAAGAGCTGGTCAGAAGAACAGAGTGTCATATCCACAGAGGATCCATTTGCATCAGAGAGAAGAGTTTCATTTTATAATAACAGGCAATTTGTTAAAGAGGGTATTTAGAAATAATATTCATATAAACACCATTTATTGAAAGAATGCTTTTTCAAAATTGTTTTGTCACTAACCAAATAAGTAACAACAATCATAATATGACTGCAGGTCAAAATAACCAAGCGCTAGATATAATTGTGGCATAAATGGTGTAAAAGTGGGGTCAGAGGCTCGCCAAGAGGCTCAGTGCTTCTGCACATTAGTGCTATGGGCATGTAGAGATACACGATAAAGTCTAAATTGTCTCACATTGGCAGTTAGTGCCTCTGTTTATTCTTACATTTCCAGGATGATTTTCCCCAAAGTGTCCCTAAGGCACTGTCCAGTTTTGGGGCTAACATTATGCAAAGCTTGATTACAAAGTGGACAGCTCCCACCTTGCTCTGACTGCCCCTCTGTGCCTCGCTCTGCATGGGAACATGGTGGGATTCACTTGACACCCAGACCACGCAACAGCTGAGCCTCAGATGAATGCTAGTCTATGCCGGTCCCGGGGGGGGGGGTTCCTAGTCCCTACTGCAGGGGCTGTGTGAGAGGAGAAAGGTTACATTCAGTTTACATCATAAAGGCTAGATGCACACACAGAGGCCTTCAGAATTGGAGTCTGCCATACTCTGGCTTCATTCTTTCACTCTTAACACTCACAGACACATTGACTCTCACTTACTTATACATCATTCATTCGCAATTCTTCTCACAAAGTCAGAGCTTTTACTCTGTTTGGTGTGTGTGATGAAATTATAACCCACTGTAATGAAGAATTTAGGAAGAGAGAGTGGATGCAATGCGGTGATGCCATTGTGATTGTCTTGAGCCTGTGTCGACACTCTGGGTTGAGGATCCTCAACATCCCTTCATTTCAAACTCAACATAACATCAGCAACAACTGGTGGCATAATTGTAAATCCATGTTTCAATTTTATTAACATAATCATTGTTTATATTGGATTACATATGTCATATATAGGACTTTACCTCTAAAAATAATAACTGTCAGTTATTAAAACAGGTCTGTTATCAAGTTTTTAAAGCAACATGACAGAATTTACAGATCTTTAAAGCCAGATCATATCACCTTAGTTTACAGATGTATTGGAACTGCAAAATGATTTAAAACATATGCTAAACTGCATCACTAACGAGGATTAAGATAAATCTAACAGAAATATGATCAACACATAAGATGCATACAGGTTAACGGACATTCAGCCAATTATAACTCATAATTTTAACTGATGTAGTGGTGATATAGTTACTTTTTAGTCCTTCTTCTCCAAGTCAGGCACCTAATTCATTTATATAAAGAATAATGTTGTTACAATTGCATACTATATTATGATGGTACATTTAGTACAATAAAGATTTGTTTTCCAGATGTGCCTGGTGCAAATGTCACCTTGGATTATTGCTGAACATTCTGACTCGCAGGCGAAAAACAGCCTCACATGCAGTCGATACAATTGGACTGGGCTTGGCATAGCAGACAATACATAACTCTTGATATACTTCAACATAAGATAGATTTCTATACTTAAGGTCACAACTGTCACATTTTCTCTCAAGACACAGCAACTGGCTGCTACTGTCTTCAGCTGCTGAAGCTGCATCTGTGGCCTGATAAAAGTCCATGTACTAATCCTTCACTTTCCCCAGCCCACTTCTGTAACCTATTAAAACTCACGATCCATATGAAATTGGCATTTAGCAGATTAGTTTATGGAAAGGGGACATAACAAGGCACTCAGACGGCTGAAGTGTTCTGCACAGCAGTAATAGTCAAAGCCATTGTAACTAACCCATGTAATTAGCAGACTTGTAGATAAATGAAGGGTTTTACATGTATGTCAAACTTTGTGGTGACACTCGAAGCCTACCTTGACTACTTTAAGTACACCTGATGAGGTCCATGTGATGCTGTAAATTGATATAAAAAAATAAACAAATACTTATTTTTATGTTAATTTCAGAAAATCCAAGGCAAGTTTATTTATATAGCACTTTATTATAATTAAACTCAATGTGCTTTACAATGTGCTTGTGTAAAGACACACCCACCCAAAGACATTATGATGCAATTTGGCCTAATGTTACCACATATTTATTATTATTTTGTATTACTATTATTATGATTTATTACTATGATTGCAACAAAAAGACCAAACAATATGCAGTTGATCTACCAACATGGGTCAATAGGAAGTAAGTGTGTTTTGTCTGCAGTCTGTACTGTCTGCAACATTCTGTGTGCAATAGTATTCCCTCACCTAGGACTGCAACCACACTAACTGTATCTGCATGTACACAAGCTAGAGTTACTTTACAACAGAGCAATACTGTATGTGGGCTGAATCTATTTTTTCTTTGCATTTGATATATATGCTTTGCAAATGCACTGGTGATCTCTGTGTTCCTTTATCTCTCTCGCACACAAAAAACAAACTCTTCATTCCCTGCCTTTTATTTCTCTCTGTCTACCCCTTCTCTTTGTCACGTCCTCTCTATTCCTGGCTCACTCTCTGATCATTGCACAACAAAAATTTACATTTTCTCCTTTGCACCCAATTCACCCTTGGGCAGTGATACAATGCTAATTTGCCTTGGTAGTTTACATGGACTATCCCAAAGCCATGTGGGCAAATACACAGTATAGATAACTACCTTAATTTGGTATTACCTTCAGCCATATCAAATGTACAATAATATGTTAATTTATTTTTGCATTTTCACTCATTGTGAAGTCCTTAGCTATTCAATAAATACACTTGATGCCCACATGACATGTATATACAGACTTATATTACAGCCCAACTTGATGACTTGATTTGAGAGAGTTTTCCATGGTTTAGGATCAGCACTCTACTTCCTAACCCTAAATAAACAGACAGTAATAGAAACAGTAAATAAACTGCAAAACAAGTTAAACGTGCAGGACATAACTTTGCCAAGGCTGTGTAATCCTCTAAACCTATTATTAATACAAAAAATGTTTGCTAATTTTTACTGTGCATCTGAATCCAGATCTGCAGCAAAAGTTGCTAACTGGTTGCAATGGTATTGTGGGTGTTTGTCAGGGTATGGCTGGATGGTTGCTTACCAATGTTTAGCTCTAAAAATATATATATATATATTTTTTAAGGGTATTTCTAGATTGTTTCAGGTGGTTGCTATGGTATTATGCATGGTTGCTAGAGTGATTTTAGAGAGTACCATTGGAGAGATTCATAGTTCACTATCCCTCTCTACTATCAGGTTTGGGATAACCCTTCATTTAGGCGAACCCTCCATGCAAATGGGTTGGGGTTGTGGTGGCCGGAATAAGACTGAGGCAAAGAGAGACTGACTTGAAAGTTTCATCACCATGGAGAGAGACACAGAGAGACTAGCAGGTTTCAATAATGGTTTAACAAGCCGTTTACTTCCCCTCTGCACTTCTTCTTGGGTGAAGTTAAGTGATGTTAAGTGCAATAGAAAGAAAATTTATTTTTTTGATTACTGAAGACACTGATTAACTTATCTGATGATCACACATTGCAATCAATGATTCTCAGTAAGTGCAATGTTCAGTTAGAACATAGTAAGTCATCACTAAATAGAATGAATGTTCCTTGCATGGTTGCAACGTTATCGTGGTGAAAGAAATCTGGCTGCAGACATATAAACGCCTGGCAAAGTACTCAAAACCACATCTGTGGACCACATTTTCCCATGATGACACATACACACACACACACACACAGATTCACAAGGTAAAAACAATACCAGTGTCCCTGTTGCGGCTGGAGTTTATTATTTAGGGGATATTGAATGAGTGAAAGAATGAGCGAATACATACATAGGCCAAGGTTTAACTGTTGGCCAGACCCATGGTGTTTAAATGTTTCTCCCTTGCTCTTCCTGTGGCCAAGTGCGGTAATGACAGAAATAATGATCCAAGGCAACAATATTGACACAATCTTAACTCTCCAATTATTCCAGCAAAATACAAGGAATGTCATGTACAGATCTGCACCCAAATCTACTTGTTCCTTTGTCCATGGACTAACTTTCCAACTTTCAGTATTTTTTTAGATATGCTGTTAACAAAACCAAAAGTAAAAGGACTAACATAACCTTGGCAGAATGAGTTATAAAAAGACCAGTTGTAATAGAGGATTTTTAGAATATAAAATATCAGTAATAAGGTAATTTATTTAAAAGCTTTGGGACAAAGGTCAGTTTTCAGTTTACTTGGGGGGGTACCGCCAAAAGGCCTTGCTTAGATTATATGAAGTACAAAAAGGCCTCAAGAAGTCCACAATATGCTGGGTCATTGTTTGCAGTCCCTTAAGTTAATGAAAGACTCTTAAAACGTAACTCTCGCCAAAATGCAACCTAGAGTCTTTCTGTGAATGTACCCGAGTCAAACTTTCGTTTAAAAGCATAATTAGGACAGAAGAGCCACTTTTAAGATTTACTGTATTTTCGTTTTCAGTCAAATGGCCTTTTGAATGGGAGTGCTAGGGGCACTACTATGATAGCATCAAAATAGCTATTTTTAAAACACTAAGAAGGCTCAAAACAACATGAAACTTTGGTGACCCCCCCACACACACACACACACACACACCCCCACACCCCCGGACTAAAAAATGTTGGATGACCCTCCCCTCAACAAAGACTAAAAAGACAAGACCCTCCGCCAATTTTCCTCCAGTGGTCCATTCCATAAATACCAAACTGTCCCTAAGGGGTCTCAAACAAAGAAATAATTTAAGCAGATTATCTGGTCTAAAAGCCTGGAACAAGATTTTGTGATGATCACACATTGAAGGTAATAAATGTATATATTAGAAGGTTTTACTTTAATTTAATCAGGCGTGGCAAACCAAAACAATATATTATTCACAATAAGGTCCTGGCAAAAGATGGCTTTCATCTAAAATAGACATCAAAATTACATCATCAGGCAATTTCTCGTGATTTAAGTAGCTACTTTAGTAAGATGAGAAGATAGCACAACTTGATGGCTGACCTACTGATTTCTAAAATCTCTAGTCTGTGGATATCACACATAATCATTTATGAAGGGAATCATTAATTTATGAAGTATCATTGTGTTGTAACTTGCTAGGAAAAGAGATACTCGAAAGACATTACAAAGGAAAGAACTTTGTGTCCAATTTTCCACCATATAAAGTGAAGATTAAGGTTCTGGATAGAATTAGTATAAAAGGCACACAAAATAAAATCCCTGTAGAAAATCCACAGTGTGCAAAACAAACTGAAAAAATATTTTACAAGGCCTAAATGTATAATATAACAATGACTATGGAAAGGCTGGTTTGCAAATCTTGATACTTGTAGTCCAGCATGAAGTATCATCATTCTCAACATTTTAAGGTTAAGCTGTTGGCACCTATATCCATCAGAGTTGTTAACCATAGCAACAGTAAAATCCATCATGCATTTCTGCTGGCGCTTTCTTTATTGTTAAAATAATGAGCAAGGCAAGTAGATTGACGCAAGCCAATAACAAAGACAGGGCTTCCTCTTTGGACAACTATCATGCTGATGCCTTTACAGGCTCAATCATAAAACTTTGGCTCCAGAGTGAAGAGGGGAAAACACCTCAGCCAAGCACAAATTGTATTGTCTTCTGTGGTGACGGCCCACTTCCCTCAAGTCCTGGCTCAGGTATTACTTTTGAATGCCACGGCTAGACCGGGAAATAGACAGTTCAAGCAGCTCCTCTCACACTCATGTCTTTTACATCAGTCCAAAGCACAGAACATTTAGGAATTGTGGTTGGTCAAATTCAAGAGACTATTGCTCTTCTCTCTTGTTAGTGGGTCTCTCTCTCTCTCTCTCTCTCTCTCTCTCTCTCTCTCTCTCTCTCTCTCTCTCTCTCTCTCTCGCTTTCCAGGAGACATGCTGAGGCTAGTAAGCTCAACTAAACAAGCAAATGGAATCTATTTTTGCCGGCGCCATGTGCAGCCAACAATATGCAACCTACTGTCATATGCAGTGTCTTTTCAGTGGAGAGTGCACACAGTCTGCCAAGACACCGAAATTGCTATAAAAAAGTGGGAAATCATGTTTAGTCAATGTGTGAATCTGGAGGAGTCCAGAAGCTCGTCTTAAACCACTGAACTCTGAACCTTTTGTTTAGCCAGATGTACCCGACCTCTTTTAGAAATATGAAATCTCCATGAGTTTTCATATTGTTGTCAGGTCTGCACACAACATAATCAAACAAACTATGAAATAAGTGAGCAGTTCTGTATATGTTTCTGTTCTGCTACATTATTTTCTGATGATTCTGCCTCCTATACAGTTTATACATATATTTCTATCTGCCGGTGGAACCATTGTGCATTTCAGAGCCTTCATATTTTTCACTCTCTGTCCTTCCCTTGCATCGTCTAAGCCAGGCTTATTTTAGGTGTTGTCGTTTTTAGCCTAATGAAATCAACCAAACATCACAACTGCAGGCCATGCCTTTCAGAGGATGCTCGCATTATGAGTAATTAATCTGAAAGTGCTATGATTAATCCTGCTACTTTACCCCCTGGGGCGAGACGGGAAAAATCTTCTCTCACAAATCCTCCTGGGAACAAACAGTGCACATTTAGGTCTCTTAAGTCTTTCAAACGCTGCACATGTCTTCTCAGATCATGTCATTTGCAAGTTTGCAGGGCCCTTTTATTCTACATAGAAATTTAAACATGTTCTGCTCATTGTTTCTGTACTATATATTCCATACATGCAAAATAATTTGATTATGCAAATGCATAGAGATCTGCCAAAGTTCTCTATGAGTCGAGGGGGGAAAGTTTAAAATAGCCTGCAGGAAAAATATAAAAAATGCAAATCAAAGGTTTATTGGACTGGATATCTGTAGAAGTCACAAATATAGGACATTCTATTTTCAAAATGTAGAAGTCTAGAAGTCAATTGGAATTCAATTAAGAATAAAGCTCATCTTCAAACACATACAACCATACATCAAATGGGTATCCTGTATGAGGTTTGTCTAAGAGCTGAGTGGGATGCCCAACTTATTAAATAACCAAGGACAAGACAAGGTTAAAAACACCCAGCCTCCCCCTTCTTGTTGTCCAGATAGCATGGCTTTCATCATGTTGAGCAACCCTCAAGCACGTAAATTGATTAATGCAAGCCTTTCATTCTAGACAGCTCACACCAAGATATCATCGCTGCCTAGAAAGATGCTCACATGCTGGAGAGCCTGACACTGGCTATTAATCATTTCACTTCAACTTCTCATACCTAGTCCTCCCGGTTATGGGAATGAAATGCTGGTTTTATTTGCACATGATTGTGTGTAAGTTTGAAATTATTTCTAGTACAGCTGAGGGCAACTGAAACTCGCTGAAGCTTTGACAGTAGAAATACAGTAAAACTGACTTTTCCACTATCAGAGGAATATTCTGAATGCTTGTCATTGCGTTCCACACCAAATGATTGTTACTCTAAATGTGTTGACATGCTATAGCCAGGAAATGCTCTGCTGTTTGATTAAGCTGGTATGCACTTCCCAAGCAATAAGATTTACTGAACAATATATAGAAAAGGAAACACATAAAGGATTTAAATCTCCCTCCAATTGGACAGATGTGAAGAAAGAAATTCATAGCTATTGTTAATATGTATTTATGTTCATAATACCAGCAGATGAATGTCTACATGCTGCTCAGGCACTTGCCATTCTAGAGTGTTATGCACTCACCCCTCCTCTGTTCTTTTTGTTCAATCAGCCTCGCTCCCCCACACGCCCCACCCCCCCCCCCTGCTTGAGTAATGGCCTGCGTCGCCTTCTTGTCACTATGAGAGGTGGTGCTGCATGGCTTGCCTCTGTCCTCCTGTTTCCATACGTGTCCTTTCAACCGACTAGGCAATCCCAGCTGATATCTCTATCGACCGTGATTTAGCTGATATCACTGCAGTCTCCCTTCCTCTCCCTTTACTTCTCCCCCCTGCAATCTATATCCCTCCCTGTTACTCCCATCTCCTCTACCTCCGATCCCTCCCTACTTTGTCTCTCCTTTTCCGATAATGTGTTTATCCTAACAAGTGTCAATATACTTCCAATTCAACTTGCCATCATATTTCCCAACCCCAAAAACACGAGCAGCTCAGAAACTGTCAGAATACCCCTGAACTCCAATCAGTCACAGCTAGGAATAAGTTCTGCATGGCTAAGCAGCATGAGGGCAGGGAGCTACTGAGCTCTCAAACAGAGCGGTGACTTGTATACAGATATGAGGTGAACACATCAGGCAGAGAGCTAATTGATTAGTAGTGTTAAAAGTTATGGAATGCAATGCTGGGAAAAGGCTTTGGAGGCACTGCTTTGATTTCTTTCAAATGGATTACATACCATAGCCTAAAGCTTCCTCAGCCTAATGTAGTGAGCTGCATTATATCTTTTGACAGGTATTTGTGTTTCTTTTATCTATGCCTATTGTAGCTCTTGAGTCTTTATGTTAGGAGCACATCCATACCATACCCCTGTGTTCATTCTGTAACAGCTCTGACAGCTCACCTAAATCAGGCTCCTCCTCTGCAGTATGATTCCTACGTGTTACTGCCAGGACCAGCAAGCCTGTGCGCTGTGAATCTCTAGCATTTATTTATTCACACAGCCCATTTTCTTGCCTCACTATTTCCCTCTGTCTTTGCGTCGTGGCTGCCTGTTTTCTCTTTCGCTGTCTCTTCCTGTCTCTCCCTCCCTCCTGCTATCGCTCACAGACTCGCTTTCTCAGACGCACACACACAAACACACACACACAGAGGCACATGCTGTGCCTCGCTGGATCAGAGCCTCTGACTACAGTATGCCTTCAGAAGAGCTCCTTTATTTCGCATTCATTAGACCACAACTCCAAGCCAAGATTGTTATTGCGGGGGTCCAGACTGTCCTGGAATTTCACCCATCCGGGAGTCATTATGATACGGCGGTTCTTTTTAATTAGCATAATTTTTGCTGCAGCAGTCCAAGGCAACATCTCAGTGTCTGCCATCCAAGCCATCTCATCTGGGGAGAATCACCTTCCCTCCTCCAGAGACAGACGCATGCAGCTGTCACGTTAACCGTTTCTCAGAGGCAGTACACCGCAGATCTGGTCTAGGTAACCGGAGAGGAGAAAGGAAAAAAAGGAGCAGCAGTGAGGGGAATGCAGCAGTAGTCTTTACTGCATGAGACTGAGCAGGTGGAGCGCAAGGGAAGGATCATACATGCATTTGAAATAGAAACACTCTTGTGTGGATTTCTACCACACCAGAGGTTACCGTTTGCTGGATTTGCTCCGTCTGTGAGAGAGTGAATGAGGAGCTACTGAGAAATTATTTATTTATTTTCTGGAATTTCTCCTTTACTGCGCTGCTGCAGATACTGCTCCCTCTCTCCCCCTCCTCTCTCTCTTTCTCTCTCTCTCTAACTCTCTCTCCCCCTCCCTATCTCTGTTCTCTTCCTTTTCCCGGGCTAAAGGGGAACAAAAGCACTGGTTCCTGCATCACCTTTCATCGCTGCATCTTCACTCACGATTATTTTTTATCTCCTTGTCATTTTGCTTAATGAAATGATCCAGTTTCCCACGGAAGCGTGTTATGTCTTCTACTGCGGTGGAGGGGCACTATTCTTAGTGGGCAGGCTCAGCTGCCCTACAGCTCTACCTGTGGGTGATGGAGACTCTTATCAGAATTCTTGTCACATGAAGCTCTTTCCTGCTACTTTTCATGCCTAAATATCATGGTTGAGCAACATGCCCGTTTGAAATCACAGGCGGATTCATCTCCATTTTTTATTTGGATGTGTATCTTTTCTGCATTGTGGATACACTCTGCTCACTTTCTGAAGAATGTGCTTTGGGATGGTTTTCAATAAGGTTTTAATGCTGGCTTTTCTATGCAGTAGACATATTGTCATGACAAAATGTTAAGCAAAAATAGATAAGTTGGTTGCTATTCAGTTTCTTCCACAAGAACATTAATTGGATTGTGACTGCTTTCTCAACATCCTTTTTTTGTTTTGTTCTTTTTCTCACAAATTCAAAGGATATTTTTCCACCATCAACCAAACTAAGGGATTATGAAAGAAATGGGCCCAGATTGTCACTGAGATGCCCTGTGGTCTTCAAGTTGAACTGTCAGAGACCAAAGCTTGGCCAAGTTGTGTGTCCTGGGCCCATGAGGATCTAAGATACATGGGTAGAGACTTCACAGCCACCCCTGTGCTTGGACAGCGGAGCAGCTGGTTATGCTGTAGCCTAGGCATGGGCCTAAGTTATTGTTCAAGACTAGCTTTCTGGTTCACCTTGCTTACTCTACTCCCCATCCAGACTGGAACAGCACGTGTGTCTTCTAGTCTCAGCACCACGCACCATGTCCACCATTTTCACAATAAGCATGGCACTGTTCCTATTGCCATCAACAGGATGCCTTTTCTTACCAGAGGGGGCCATGGTAAGACATTTCCCTCCAACATTCTCAGCTTGCTGTTTGCTGCCTCACTAATGCATCATTTTGATCATGATTTTTCTATCTGACATTTGTGGCATTTTATAGGTAAAGAGGGTTTAGTTGATCCCATATATTGGTGGCACAATTTGTGGCTCTTTTGTGACATACAGAGGCATACTGGATCCTTCACTATCTCTATTATTTGCTGCAGCCTCTGTGCATCATTAAACTCCTTTAGCCATCAGTATCAGTAGTGGTTGCTCTTTTCCCATGTTGCTTTTCAAGATGCTTCTGCACCAGTAGAGCTGTGTATTTAGCAAATGCACATCAATTGCATGATGAATCATCATTGCAAATCTCTTAATCTTTTTCCATGTGATTCTTAATTGTTTAAGCAACGTAATGCACTCCCTGTAATGGAGCCAGTTTTGTGTCAAAGGTGATTGCTACAGTACACTGTAATTAGTGACGCATAACAATAGGCATAAAGCGATTATATGTACAGTTAGAGTGAGCGATGAAATAGAAACGATCTCTTTGGTTTTCCATGTGTGCTAAACGTATATAGAACAATCATCACAGGATTTATGCCAACCATTTTTCCACATCTTGATAATCTGTTCTACATTGAGCAATTTCAACTGAGAGATATGAAGTATTGACCTATCCTCAATAATCTCCATCAAATTGGCCACTCTACTTGAATTGGCTCCTTCAAAGCGCTGACACAAAAGTCATTGCTCCCTTTTGTTTGTACTTTGAAATTTCTGTCCAAAGACTCACTTTTATGTCCTATAAAAAGATACCTGATGGATTTGTAGTGTCTTTTTCACCGCAGCAGTGTTGTCAGTTGCAAAAGGGCTAAAACTGTGATGAATTACATCTGCGCTATTATAGCCATATCATTCTGGACCAGGCATTTACAGGCACGGCACAGCCTGTGATCAAACAGGCCTTAAAAAAAAACACTTCAAAGAACTCACTGATACATTTTCAATTACCTCTATTGTAGATTTTTTTTACTCTAGGTTGTTCTGAAATATGTGCTTCAGAGCAAGAAATTCAATTTACTGCAAATGATATAGACAGTACTTACAATTCACAAGTTATGTCCACCATGCCATAATGCACTGTGTAGAATGCATATGCAGATTGGTTAACATTGATTGACATAATGTTCTGAGTTATGTAACCGTTATTACAGAAGCATAAACCATTTAAATAATAAATCCAACTTTGAATTTATTAACTGTCGCAAATGCCAAAATTGTGTCAACTAAGCTACATTTTTGGACACTTGTTTTAATTTAACAGATATGCATGTGTGTCGAGGCTAGCCAAAGACTTCTGGAAGCCCTGGGGCTATGGCTATTTATAGGCCACCTACCCTACTGCAATGCCTCACACTCCTCATCCTAAACACAGGTTATTGCATGTATTATTACATTATTCTGGTTACAGGATACAGGATATGGCACGCTCTTACACAAACACAGACTGGTTCAAATAATGAGCACAAAACATTCGGAGTACAGTATGTTTGTGGCGAGTCATCCAGGTTATAGAACAGCCAGAAGCACCAAGTAAAAACAGGATCAGTCGCCAGTGAATTAGTACTTGGAGTTGAAATGATTATTTGATGAATTGATTAGTCAATTGCGAGATATATAATCTGCAATCATTTGGATTGTTTATGAATAAATGAACAATTATTGTTTAAGTGATTTTAAAGTCATTTAAACAAAAATGCTAACCATTCTGTGGTTCCAGCTTCTCCAATGTGAAAAGTTTTAGATTTTTATATCAATTTAAACCAGTGCTGTCAAACGATTAAAATATTTAATCGCGATTAATCACATTAATGTCATAGTTACCTCGCAATTAATCGCACATTTTTGTCTATTCTAAATGTCCCTTGATTTCTTTTTGTCCCTTTATTTTTTCTTATTTTAATGCTCTTATCAAATTGGAAAAGTGGATCGCCTTGCTTTGTGCTTTTGTCGCTGAAAAAAATGTACGCTGTTAAAATGGGTTTGCGTTAACGCCGTTAATAACACGTTTAATTGACAGCACTAAGTTAAACATAATCTCTTTGGGTTTTGGACTATTAGTAAGACAAAACAGGCTATTTGAAGCAACACATTCTCATGAACAGGTCCGTATGATATCATACGAAAATGTATGCACACCCACACTATGATATCCTACAAAATTAAGAGACCGGCGGCTGGTCACGTGACGCCGGCTGGCTATGAGCTCCATGACACCGAGCGGCAGTTGCTTGTTCTTTAAGCCACTACAGAGCTTTGTGATGCCGGCTACAGACCTCCGTTGTATCCACGGTAGTTTGTGGTTCAGTTACCTGAAAATAGGTGACTTTGAGCCGGGTACAAAGCACCACGAGCTGCCGGTCGTTTCGGCGGACATTACTGTTAAATTTAGTCCACCAAATATGAACGTTTTTCTACGACGAAAATTAAGATAAGGCACCAAAACGACCAGTTAAGAGTAGGAAGAAGATTGTTGTTTAGATTAAAACACTTGTAAGGAACACACATTTCCAGGCTTTAGTTTTCCCCAGGAAGCGTTCATGCTCTCTGGCTTGAAAGTCCTGAATGTTAACCCCCAGCCATCAACTCTGACCACCTACCTATGCAGCCAGCCGCACTCTTATACAGCGGCCGTCAATGTAGTGAATACAGAAGAAAAAAAAATAATTAACGAATTGCAGTGTTTAACTTTTCGTAGCTTTTTCAACGAATGGTTCATGATTAGGCTGTTTGAAGACATGAGCTTGAATTCTAGGTAAATTGAGATGGGCATGTTAAGCAATTTTCTGTCATTTTATAGACCAAATAGTTAATCACTTAATTGAGAAAATATACTGCAGATTAATCAATAATAATAATTTAAAAAAATTGGTGTAGTCCTAATTTGTACCTTTTAAAATGTCCACCTTAACCCCTCCAAGTACAAGACATTTTTTGTGGCTCAGTGGCCATTGGTGCATGACAGTTTAGCAAAGTATGCCTTCAACATAATCACATACAGCACATTTACCTCATAAAAATAATAATTAATTTATAAGATTTCTGATGAAAATCCTCTGAATTCTGATGAAAAAGCCCCCAGTTTGCATTTTATCATTGTGTACTGTAGCTCAAAATGTTTTAAGCTATTTTGACATTTTGATAGACAAATGGCTACAGTAGCAACATACACTAAAATAATCTGGGTTGCAATTAAAAAGAAATGATGTTTCCATGTGCCAAACAAAATACCCTACATGGATATTAAAAGAACATTATTAAGAATGTTAACACATTGACTGAAGGAAGCCAAATCCCAATTTGAGACACATTATGTAACGTGCTTACTGTCCTCAGTTCATATTCCAACCCTGCAGTGCCGTGACTCTGAGGTTTCTTTTTTATTTTGTGTGACCATCCATAACTATCTGTGGGAATGCTTGTTAAATGCAATACTGTTTCAATGCAGGTATTTTTTTTAACTTACCCATGAACAACTACACTGCAAAAGAAAAAGCCAATAATAGAAACCCTCAGTGCCAAAGGCCTTGGATTTTCTCAAATGGAATGCAGGAAAGATTGCACTGTGGCTGACCCCTCATCACAACTCGCATGTTCAACACATTCTGTTCTCTAGGGCCCCCATGTTGGTGTAAGAACTGTCTGGCTGTGGCAACTAATGCTTCCAGAGAATTGTCTCAAGTGTAGGAAATGATTTAGTGAGCTTCTTTGAATGATGATATCTTTGAGCACAATTCAATATTTATTTAACAGATAGCATGTTACCCTTAGATCAATGCATTAAGTGTAAAAAACTGCTGGTCCAGTGTCTCACTGAAGTCAGACGAAACGCAATGTTTATTTCAGCTGCAGAAAGGGAAAGCAAAAGGGACAGGGGCATCAGAAGGTCTATCAGAGAGGGCTCTATTCCCTCTAGGTCACATATTACATTACCCTCAAGGATTATCATGAGGCAGGCCTGCTTGTCATTTTGAGTTTTTGCCAACACATTGAGGGTGAAACAAGTGGACAAGGCAAAGGACAGCGTGTAAGAACAAAAATCAGAGACCAAGGTAACCACTGCTGTGCTCTAGATCTGCAGCAAAGCAGAACAAACAGGGGAATGTGAACCGAAGTGAAGGAAGCATTCGCTGTAATAGATAAAAGATAAACTAAGACACATAAGAAATGCAAGGGCTGCATTCTTAGCAAAATAGCCAGCGTTGGAAGAAATACAGAAAGTAAAGTACAGAAGCATTATAAGTATCCAAAGTAAAAGTACTGTGATATATTAATGTCTTGATGACACAGAAACACATTCACTTTAGAATTTAACTATTGGTGAGAACTTATTTTTTGTTCTCTATGACCTTGTTGTGTATTTTTTAACCCTCAAAATGATCATTTGTATATCAATTACTTACCCTGTGTTACCTTGAATTCTCGAAAAGGCTTTGTTTTTCACACATACCTTCACAGTGAACAAAGAATCCAGCAACCGAGAAAATTCTTGATGAATTGAAGTAATAGGGGGCCATGTCATCAAAAAGTCCATTAACTCTCACACAATTTGTGCAGTATAATCCAAGTCTTAATCCACCCTTGGACAGGGACGTGAGTAGTGGGCCTGAGCAAGCGTGAGACTGTTTATGCAGAGTTTTAAATAGTAAGGTTTTAGTGAAAATGCATGTGTTTAGGAAATATTGAGCATAAGACTAACTAAGTCTTGGATAATACTGCACGAGTTGTGTTTGTAAATGGGTGTTTTGATATAGCCACTATTACTTTAATTAATCAAGAATTTTCTCCATTTTTGGATTCTTTATCGTGGAGGCATGTGAGAAATTCATCAGGAATTCAAGGTAACACCGGGTGAGTAATTGATATACAAATGATCACTATGGGGGTGAAGTATTCCTTAATTAGTACATTAAGTAGCATAGTCTTCAGTGTGGTTGCAGATGTATATGGGGGATGGTAAGAGACCTGCCGTGTCTGCTCATATAGAATATTTCAAACAGGCATGGACACTTGAAAGCAATCTTCTAATTAATAGTAAAGGATGAACTTGAGGTGTGTTGCATGGCAAATACAGTACATGGACACCAACACAGAGAGGATGTTCATGGTGGTCTATTAAAAGATGTACAGGCGTGTTACAGTCATATCTTTTTCAGTAAGTACATTATAGATTACATTGCCCTGCTGTACCATCATATTGCATTGTAAGCCTCTGCTTCCATGTCAGACATCTTGATATTTAGATTCTGACTCTATTATTGTGAAGGAACAAAGTAATCTAATTGTTCCCCATTTTATGAAAATGTATTAAGCTACAGTAGGAAAATGGTTAATGTAAAATTGCACCCATTTCACCATAAAAAGTCATGAAGTGGGGCTGCAACAGAGAACATTCCACCTACTATAAATATAACCTAAGTTTTCGGTCTCGAACATGCTGAAAATCTTGCCATCTCTGAGTAAAGAAGAGACGAGCCAACAATAGAATGTATAAACGGCTTGTAAACAGTATCGCAGAAGTGCTCCATCAACACCTGCTGCAAAGTGATTCTAGAAAACCTCTATAGTCATTGTGCAAACAAAATGTAGGTCTGAGGATTGTGCAGTGAAATCACTTTACGGTCCTTAAGGATATTGAAGTCCTTAAAGTTCTCAAGAAAATAATCTCTTGGTTTAATTTGGTTTTGCCAAAATGCAAAACAGCACCATGAGTGTTCCTTTGTTTCCAGTATATAAGCAATATAGGGATGCCTATCACTGCTTAATATCTTTTTAGTATCTCAGAAATCAGATTTGTCATTGGATATAAAGTCCCCTGTCGTTACTATTAAATATGTAATCTTTAAGGTTTCAGTCCAAGTTGAGCTGGCAACACCTGTGGTCGCCATGTTAACAAGTGTGGTTTAACACTACAGCAAACACTCCTTGAGCAACTACCTTGTCAGAAATACAACAGAAAAACAACAGGTGTATCTGCTTACAACCCCGTCAAACAAATTCACGTTGTTTTTTATAGATGCATTTTTGATTGATAATTACAGTTGTTTGCTTTGAAATAAAAGCTACCCTGTGTAGCTACCCTTGAATGCTTTGAATGTGAAACAGCAGTTGTAGGAAATGTTCAGGAAATGTTAACTTTGCATAAGCAGTAACTTAAAAGAAGACCCCACCATCTTAGCGTTGCACTGCTATAACATTGTCAGACTCATGATGGACTTGATGTGTTTTTTTTAAAATAAATATCAAAATCGATGCAGCAGAACCAGATATATCATCTTTCTTATTTCACGCATTTAACAATTCGGTCAAATGTTTGGGTGCGTTATCCTAGTAGTAGTCTGGCTTACCCGATGTACAGTGCTGGGATAAAGCCTGACATCCGGCACCATTCTCCTCCACTTCCGCTATCTGCACTTTCTATTTTGCAAGGCCACGGTCACTGCATCCGTGGCTTAGCGCCGGCCAAAACAATTCTGTTTGGTTTAAAGAAATGCAAACAAGCCAGAGCGTTTTTTTTCCATTATCCTAGAATAATAACTTGTGCAGCCAGACCATACTCCAGCACTGACACAGCGCTGTGGAGATACTCTAGGTCTGTAGCCTTGAGCTGCTAGCATCAAGCAGAGATGAAGAGCAGGCTACAGAGGTCTGGTAAACTCATTTCTTTCAAACTCCACACCCCCACATTTTTTAACTTTAAAAACTTCTCTTCAGTCCCAACTGGCATTTAACATATCCGATTTAGCACAGCTCCTCCTGGAGTCACAAAAGGCTTTATACGAAAAGACCTGTAAACGGGTTAGGGTTAGGGTTAGATTAAACGGTCAAATTTGCAGAGTTGCCATTTAATAAAGCTCTGGCAATAAGGGAGTAAACACTAAACAAAGAGGCTGATATTTCCGTGCGTTCATGGACATCGGAAAAACATTTTTCCCAGTGAACACGTCCATTAACATCACTTCCTGTGGGAATCAGAGGTGGGAAACTCGGGCTAGATTTTGCTAACAGAGTTTCCCAGTTGGTGACACATTGTTGACAACTGACATTTGATGTAGGCGACTTTGGTTCACTGAAAATATTTCAATGACAATAAACTGTTTATAAAAATATATATATATATATATATATATATATATATATATATATATATATATATATATATATATATATATATATATATATATATATATATATTATATATATATATATATATATATATATATATATATATATATATATATAATAACAAACTAACTAGTACTGTACAAGAAATAAGTACATACAGATTAACCATGTAAACCAATGTAGTGGTCTCCAAAATCTGTCGGAATTATGACTGAGGTCATAAATCAGTTTCTCCAAAGGGAGAAGAGACGATATCTGTGACAACCACATACCAACCGTTGGGCTTACGGGGCAGACCACCTCAGTAAAATACATTTTTTATCTAGAAATAAAAGACTCATCAACAGATAGTTGGTGTCCGCGTCAAAACAATTTTCCGAAGTATGGTTTAACAGATAAAATGATGGGGATAATGTAAACTGTTTTCTGATAACCTCCTGGACCACATATTGAACGTCTTTCCAAAATGTCTGGATGCGGTCACATGGCCAGAACAGGTGAATAAATGTAACCTTGTGTGTTTTACATTTATAACAAAGATTTGAACTGTGGGGAAACATTTTCTGGAGGTGAACAGGTGGAAAATAAGTCCTATGGAAAAACTTAAAATTCTTTTCATGTATAGAAATCAAAGTACATTTTGGGAAGCTTCTATTGCAAATCTTGGTCCAATCTGCAGACCTAAATGTGACCTCCAGAACACGTTAAATACATTTTTAATATACAATGTGCAGTATTTGTGCTAATACAGTTATAGGTGGGAATATAAGGAAAGACCAGCTAATTTAGCTGACAACTGACACAAATATTCCAGTAATAACTGTATAAAAATTCAGAGACATAAATCTGAAAAGCTGTAAAAAAGCAAGGCCACAAGTATTCTTGACATAAAGGCTGTTGTGGTGCATTTTTGGGAAATTACTTTGCAACTTTTGCAATAAGAGGAAGCATAAATGCAGTATTTCAGAATTGCATTTAAGTTCAGTTTCACCATGACCCAAATCATCTGAAGGTTGAGTGGGAGAAACTTTAACGTTATTATAGAAGAAGGGGATCATTTGAGGCGCTCTGAGCTGCAGACGTTCAATTGGAGAACTGACAGTTTGGATACATCTTGCTGATCGAAAGAAAAGACAGCAATTGAACCATAATACAGCTGAAGTCTGCATGCGCCAGCTGTATCTGCAGTTATTTAACATTCACAAGATTGTCATTGTGGCTTTTAATTGATCCAATTCAATTGATTTGATTCCTAAAGTCTCAGTTCGCTGTGATGACACAATATTTTAACTTGAAGACCGTATGTCCTCTCTGTCAGGCTTTACACTGCACCATTCATTCTCATCATTTCACTGAGCTGTATTTAATAGACCATGGAAGATGTGTGCCTTAGATACCATAAGTCAGACGACAAATTCAAACTTAATATCTCTCCATAACTCCCCATTTCTGCTAAACTGCTCACAACTTAGAGATTAATGTGAGTTCATATTCTTGAACCTACATTGTGTAATTTTTTGAGTTCTTAGCAAAAACCCCTTTGTTCTTTCACAAATATGTACTCATTCATGTGTAATTACTTCCACCAACTAATCAAAGTATTCTCGTAAGCGTAGAATCTGACATTCAGAATCATTCAGAATACATAGGAAAGACTCGCTCGAATGACGGCAGCCATGTAGCGCCACATTAGCCAAAGAGGGACATACCTCAGCATTTTGCACTCTACACCTATTGGCACCATGACAAATGTAAGGGGGAGATTACTCGCCAGGGAGGCAAAAAAGAGAATTAAAACGACAACGTGACAGACAAAGCAACAAGACCAAAGTTAATATTGGAGTGGCTAGAACAGCTGCGTGTAAACGATGGAAAGAGCTAATTTCGGGTTCGGCCACCGTAGGAGGAAGGGCTAGAAAGTAATATTCAGTTGGTTGTCATATACAATTTCACCGCTAGATGGGAGAAATTCTTATACAATGTAGCTTTAATCAATCAGTTTTGATTTTCCAGTAGAGTGCCCTTGTTGAACTGGCTTTGCCTAATGCCTCCACAGCGACCCTTTTGTCATTTTTCCCTACTGGAGGCCGTTCAGAAATGTTTATGACTGTGAAAAACCTCGCCCATATATAACCATTGGTGCACTCAACTATAAACATCTCTGTACTCTACTAGTGTGGTTTACTATCTCCAGAAAATGTGATTAAATTGCTATAAGAGTATGAGTAATTTACTGTTCATTCCACTGCTGCTGTTTGTAACGTTACAGCTAATACTAGTGGCCATTTGAATGTCATGATTCTTTTCCAGCCTCTAAAATGTCATGATTAGTATGAGAGCTAATACTCTCTCACAAACTCAGGTCACATGAATTGTCCGATTCTCTACAACAGGAGGCTCAGTGGGCGCGTTTAAACCTTTTCACATCAGAACTGTTATGTGTAATGCAAATTATCACCAGCGTCTCAGTGTATTTTGCAAGTCCTATGAGCATGTTGCCTCGTCTCTGGCGTATTCAGCTGGCTGAGAGCACAAATGAAAAGGACATGATGTTTGAGTGGGTAGCATGCATCTTGGCACAAACAAAGAATCCATACTGTTGAATTTGTTGTATAGACATCTAGAAAGACACAACATCATGCTTGCTTTATAGAAATCTCTGAGCTGCATTTCCACCATCACAATGTCTATAAAAAGCAGATGAACCTATCATATCACCATATAATTCTGCTGCTCTCTGTAATATATTAAACCAACAAAAGAGCTTTAATATGCTTACAAGTGAATGTTTACAGTGAATATGCTAACGCACCACCTATATTATATTCATGAATAATGGCAAGCATCAAGAGTATAACAATGCCTGTGTACAATATAATTAATTATCAAGGTTTCCAGTGATATACAGCACACATTGCAGTTGAGAATCTCCAAGGGAGCCCCATTATTCGAGCACAGATGCAGTGTATGGCCATGAGAGCCGGGCAGAGCGCTCCCGTGAGATAGCAGAGAGAGAGAGAGAGATAGAGGAGAGCTGTGTCAAGGGAGAGAACTGTGATGTTTATGGTAATAATCTTAACAAGACTGATTTAGTGTCTGCTTTATTTGATGCAGGTCAGAGAGAAGAGCAGAGATAGCAGGAGACAGAAGATAGAGGCAGAAAGGTGTAATGAAATGCTTTTACATTATGTCTAATGCAGGAGTTACTGCTGTCTATAGACAGATGCTTCTGTGATTTCCTGCAGGTGTATTAGTATTCAATATTTTATGATGCACATTACAAGAGTATGTGTTACCTCCTATTCACCCTTTGACCTTTTCTTTGTGTGCTCATGTTCCTACAGCACTGCACAAAACACTACAGTTCCCATGTTCATTAGGTTGTTGTAGTGAGGTGTTTCCTTGACAACAGAAAACCTTTTTCTATACATTGGAAGAAATCATTTTCTAAGTTCTTAACGGTGTTACGAAAAAATAACATGTGCAATTCATGGTTTCACTTGTGCAAACCAAAAACACATGTAGCCTGTAGATAACTGGTAAACTCCGATATATCCGACTTGGCACTTACTAGCAAGGACATCCCTGAAATTCAATCAAATACAGATGCTTCACATCCACCGAAGACCGTCAATGTAATTAAACCCAAATTTAATTGTTATGGCGTAATATCGTCAATGCATAGTATTTTAATTCTCTTACGGCCAACTTTGTAATCATATAACCGTCTTGATGACGTGAACGCTCGCAAGTTGTTAATATGGTCATTTTTCCAACTCTACCATCATCCCATATCATGTAAGTACATTATCACATGTTAAATCATATGTAGTAGATTTTTTCACATGAGATGTCTTAGATTTCACATGTGAAATATCTGAAAATTTTTCTGTGTATGATATGATCAAATGTGAATTGGTGGTCCACATTTAACATGTTACAAATACATTCATGTGTGGTTTTTTGTAATCATTTTTGTAATTTTTTTTTTATGATAGCTTAGTTACGATCAAAATGATCCAGTTATATAATAGCGACATTTTACTCACTACATTGCAGAATGCAATGTGTGTAATGATCTACACCAGCTTTCAGGCATCTAAAATTGGGTACAAAAAGTTCACAAGGTTTGATTCTCCTGAGTATCCTATTTAAATTGATGTTTAAGGCTATATTGCATGGAGAAATTGGAAATGACACCTGATGTGAAATTGGGTCTCAAAATAAGGTGATTGACCACATTATGGCTTGCCTGATTTTTTGTTTGGTTTCACAAGAACAAACAAATCATGAAGGGTTGTACAGTGTAATGAAATGCAGTATAATAGCCTGTGTGAAGCTCAATGTTTGATTTTTGTTGTGATTGTTGTAGTGCAACATACATTATCAGCATAATAGTATTTAATGCATGGCTGTTTTAGTAGAATGTATTAGATTGTACATGGGTGCATGATGTTGTGTCCAAAAATCCATTTCAAATCCGTGTAAAAAGCGAAGAGGTCTATACTCAAGCGGAAAGAAAAGTGATTCATTGAGCAGAAATGAGGACAGACTAAGAGGCCAGAAGCAGATAACATTCACAGAAAGAAACCAATAAAACCACTCATTGAGACTCCTTGACGTAACTAATGTCACCGACTCACATTTGACTGCAAATCCCAGACATGAAACCTCAGTGAGAAAAATTTGGTTAGAAACAAACGCTTTCCTTTCAATTAAAGTCAAAGTCAGTACAAGGTGTTTTCAAGTCTTTGGATTAAGTGTTTAATGTTAAAAAGGCATCCATCCAGAAATTGCATCCTGTCAGTAACAAGCCTGTGTGGTGAGTGCCCATTATACTGAACAGAAGAATACTCAAGTCTTCATACATGGTTAAAATTGAGGCTACAATTTTGTCTCAAGTGTTTTTCTGTGCTTCACTTAAGACATTCAGGAATTGAAGAAAATCAGTTGTAAAAACAACATTTAGGTCTTAGGCAAGGCAAGGCAAGGCATAACATGTATTTGTGATGTATTAATAAAGGTACTGTATTTGTTGTTTCTCATGTAACATATTGACTACGCATCAATAGGAGCGTAATGTTTTCATCTGAGGACAGCAGTTTGTCTCTCTATTTGCAGCACAATAGCACCTGCAGTCCGAAGCCCTCGACACTGAGAAAGCTAACTTTGACTTAACTTAAACTTGCATGGACTGCATTAAATGGAATATAGCTCTGATTTTGTTGCTCTCACACAACACAAATGAAATCATATTGCTAATTCATATTTAATGAACAGTCTAAGGTGACGGAGAGGTTAGCAAGAAATCATATCACATCATGAAAAGGTGTCTAATTTACAAGCTGAGCAGCAAATGGATTTTAACACAAGCCTGCATGGTTTTTCACAGGGATTTCAGTGATTCCAGCAGGACTTGTAAATGAAGAATTAACACCAACTCATTCATCTCAAGAACTAGGATCCTTCTGAGTGCATATGAATAAATTGCATGATAAAAGTTATCATGCAAGTTGGAAGAATTTTAATCAGGTTTAGGTTGATGTTTTTTCACATTAATCATTTCCTTTTTCACATTTTATATTAAGCGAATTGGAAAGTAAAATCTTTAATTATTAGGAATCCCATGTACCTGGATGTTGCATGGATGATGTACCAGCAACAACGAAGGTCAAAAGGTCAAAACATGTAAACAAGTGTGGGCGCCCCCATAAATATAAAGCACATAAACAAAATAGCTTGATAGCGCTTAATTACTGCAGATGATGTTTGACGAAGAGGTGAAGCTAGAGGTGAAGTAGAGACCAGGCGATTGATAATTACACTAAATGATACATTTTTCATGTTAGGAAATAGTTACAATATATTATGAAATTTTAATTCACTGTCATTTATAGTGTCAAATCACAACAGGAGTTATCTCAGGACACTTTACAGATAGCGTAGGTCTAGACCACACTCTATCATGTACAAAGACCCAACAAGTCCCCCCAAGAGCAAGCATGTATTGATGCGTTTATGATGGTTAATGTGAAAACTGTTTAAAAAAAAAAGAATTATATAAATTTGAAAATCTGTATTTAATATGTCCCATCCTGTATTATGTGCTTAATTCTATGAAATCCTAAACTATGCCCTCATTTTTGGATGTCCACAGTGTCAGACCCAGCCTCAGTATTTGCAGTGAGAGCCATGTGGAATCACAATAAAACTGTTGTCATTTGGTTACATCTGTGAATGTAAAGCTTCATCATACAAGCAAATTAGGCTACTTAACTGTGATTTAAGAGTAAAGCAAACCCTTTTAATAAATCCTGGTTTCTCTCTGCCTCCTGCATTATTTTGACAAATGAAAGATAGTGTCTGTGCAGTGGGGAGCAGGGTTAGTTTGCTGTGGTGAGAGGACAAATCTAAATCTCATCTTCATATTGGCAATGGAACTGAAAAAATATACAGCAAATCTTTTTTCTCCTTCTGTCTTTTTTTCCCTAGCTGGGACCACGTACATCTTTGGGAAAGGGGGGGCTCTCATCACGTTCACCTGGGCCCCGAATGAGCGGCCGAGCACCCGAGCCGACCGGTTAGCCGTGGGCTTCAGCACTCAGCAGAAGGATGCCATCTTGGTGCGAGTGGAGAGCACCCATGGGCTCGGAGACTATCTTCAGCTGCACATAGTAAGTATGGGAAGCAGAGTTTGGGGCTTTAAGCATAAATGTCACTATTCACATGATCTTAGGCAATACTATAAATAGTTGTGCACATTCCTTTTCTGGTTTCCAAACCCAGAAATCAGGAAGCTTATATTTCCAAAATGTAACATAGACAATCAATGTAAGAATGACAGAGATTGCGCAGAGATTGTCAGATATGTTTAGCCTTTTATTTTAAGTTCAAAATCATGTTTTGAATATTTGAGGGCAGACATAATTACCTGTACAGCAAGTCACAAATTGAATAGCACTTATGGTCTTTCCTATTGTGCTATTGAATGTGTTACTCTGTGAACAGGGACACAAATAAACATTATATTTCTAATTATAAAAGCATGTAAAGCATGTGTAAAAAAAAAATATTTAGATTCAACTTTATTGTCATTGTGCAGAGTACAAGTACAAAGACAGGTGGAGCATAGGCAGGACAAGAAATATATTGCAGTGTTATAAGAGCAGAATACATATGGCTATGTAATATGAACAATGTATGAACAACATGTACAGATATGTGCAATGTAGCAGCAGTGGCATTATACTAATAGTAAGAATAATATAGATAGAGATATATGCAGTGTATTAACAGAATATATAATAAGAAAAACAGAATAAATATGGATATTCCGAATGAACCATATACAGATATGTACAGTATGTACAGCTATGTGCAGTGTGCTTAGTAGGTTAAATTGTCACCGGGATGCAGAGCTAGAGTTCAGTAGGGTGACAACCGCAGGAAAAAAGCTTCCTCTGAACCTCCTGGTTCGGGTGCGGAGAGTTCTGAGACGCCTCCCGGATGGGAGTGGGGTGAACAGGCTGTGGTTGGGGTGGGAACAGTCCTTGATGATGCTGCGCGCCTTACACAAGCATCACTTGCCCTGTATGGTCTTGATGGAGGGGAGTGAGGAACCGGTGATGCGTTGGGCAGTTTTCACCACCCTCTGCAGTGCTTTCCGGTCATGTGCAGAGCAGTTGCCATACCAAACTGTGACACAGTTGGTGAGGATGCTTTCGATGGTGCAGCAGTAGAAGTTCATTAGGATCTGAGGAGACAGGTGGACCTTCTTGAGTCTCCTCAGAAAGAAGAGACGCTGGCCTTCTTGATCAGGGTAGAGGTAAATACTTAGATCTTGTGAAAATCAGGACATTGTGAAGTGGGCAGCTAACTGGAGCAGTGGAAACTAGTCCACTCTGTCTGCAAACAAGATAACAAACTTCCAGATCATGTTCTACCATTGTCTACATAATGCATATCAGTGAGCAACATTATTATGAGCAATATTTTTCCAGTTTTTGGGCGTACGCAGCTGGTGACTAACACTGAAATCATTTTAATTTAATTCTTATTTTTTTTGTGGGAAAAGGAGCTCAAAATCAAAAAAAGATAAAAGATTTCTTCAGTTTTCATATTTAGATTGCTCTTATGCAATTTGGGTTAGTACAGCTGAAAGTATAGTGTCATACAAGTATTGTCAGTAGCAATAATGTAATTGTTGTAAATTAAAAGTGGTAGAAAAGACCGCAACAGTAAAAAGGATTTGGATAAAGTTGTTTTAACCAAAATGGGGGAAATATCATACTGTCTTCCTAGATATGTTGATAAAAGCACAAAAATACTTTCAGATATAGTACTGATGCTGCAATATTGATTAAATGAAATTTTAATCTCTTATTTTGAAGTTTTATCTTGAATGTGCCTTTATTCTAACTTGGCACAGCGTTTGTCACAGCTTGTGTGATTCACTGATTAATGGCGCCTGAGTCCAAACATTGAGATAAAATAGGAACAAATAAATTATTACCACAAGATAGAGATACAATAGAGCAGTAGATGATTCAGAGATGCTTTCTGGTGATAAACACGTGTGTCTGTCGGTGGAACCAAGTGACTCCTCAGCAGCTGCCAGCAACTGTGTCTTTCCTAAAGGGAAATCAGCCTTTTTAGCATGTAGCCACAGGACAGATGTGCCATGATGAAGACCACAGGGGAGATTTGTCAAACGTCTGTGTGTGGTGTAATAATTAAAATCACACCTGTTGTCAAAGTACAGGACCAAAATTGCAACTGGAGTTGGACTCTTATTAGCAGACACTTTGTTGTAAAGAAAGCTTCATAAACTCACAGATCCTGTCCTCAAAAGCAGAGCATTTTCTGCATATAATATTCCCAAGTTATTATTTCCAAACTGCACTGAACTGTTTTAACTATTTATAACCTCTTAATGGCGGAAGGAGGAGTATCTCCAAATGTATTTTTGGCAAATCTACTGAATGCATTTAAGGTATTAAATATATAAAACAAGCATGATTATCTTGCAATAGCTGAGCCCATGTACACAAATGAATCCCTGTGTTCATGCATTCACACACACAATCTGAGCAGATGGAATTGTAGCATAATTTAATCTGTGATATTAACAATAAAAAATAAAAAATAAGTTTGTATCTTCACATGAATATAACTGGTTTTGAAGTTAATCTGCATTTGTTCAAAAAGCAAGACTGTGTATTTTTTTCCCGTAACAACATGTATTTTCATAATCCTACCTCTCTTCTTTGGTGCACCCACAAATCAAGCAATGATATTGTTTTATTTACTCTGTTTTAATATAACTGCGAAGTGGTAGGGTCTGCAATCGGGAGCTAGAGTATGAGTGTTGTGGGTCACGCTGGATTACATCAGCCCTGGCCTTTTAGAAGTCTACCAGATAAACCCAATATTGCAGGATGAGGTTTCCATGGCCCCAGGCTAACCTGTTAAACCAAATTTCAGGGTTTGGATGGAAAAAGATATCTTATCCCCCTCGGACGGAAACAGAAATTTCACTTATCATTAATAGTGTCTTCCAATCCAATCCAGTACATATTTTGATATTAACTAATATTCTTGCATTCACTATTTCAAGTTGGTGTTTTATGATAGTTAACTGTGGCCTTCAAAAGAGGGAAGCTAAGGTAGTATAATATGGACACTGATATGAAAAAAATGTTCACGTATTTGTGCTTGGTTTAAGAATCTGGCTGCTGCATTTATCTAGACATGTTTGGTACAAATATCCTCCCCTGGATGTTTTCCTAACTGTCTCATTTAAATTGTATTTCCAGTTTAAGAAGTGTGAAACTGACCTTGCCAGCCTTGGACTGTTGCTAGTAAATGCAAAGGCTGCTGCCTGCATGCAAAGCCAGCTGAAAAGATTTTCTGCCAGTATCCGCCAAGCCCTTGCACCCTGACAGATTGCTTACTTTGACACCTTATTACTGATCGGTGGAGGGGAATCAAAAAGAGTTCAGATGGTGTTGAAGTCTTTTTTGGTTTCTCTACTAAGCTTCATTAAAGTCCCACCTTCTTGTTTTGTAGGGACCCAAATTGTCATTTCTTGTAGTTCATTTATGCATATAATTAATTCCACATTTTATCAGTCTAGAGCTGGGCAATATGGAAAAAATCTAACATCACGATATTGTTGACCATATACCTCGATATTGATATTGCAACGATAGTGTTGGGTTGACAGGTGGTTGCTTACAAAAAAATATTTACACAATGAGATTTTTTATAAATAATCATCATTAATTTGTATATAATAACTTAGTGGGTAAAGGCAAATAATAGAAAAGCTAGAACAGTCTGGTAAATTAAAAAAAATGACATCACTTTACTGTAATCCAGCCATTAAAACCAGGAAAGACAACCCTTGTGTCATATCACGATATTACGATATCCAAAACCTAAAACGATATCCAGTCTCATATCATGATATCAATATAATATCGATATATTGCCCAGCCCTATATCAGTCTGTTTTCTTCCTCTGCTTGCCCATTGAAGAAGAGGAAGACTGTGGAAACTAGGTGAAGACAGAGAGAAGTGGTACTCTGATCAAAATAACACTGGCCACAAGGGAGAGTTGAAAATAGTAAAGGAAACAAATGATATATGAGTTGTATGTGCTACAGGGATTTGGGGCTTTCAGATGAGGTGCCTGAGAACAAAATTCCCTTCTTATAATCTTCCTCGGATATCAAGCTTTCCATTCAAAACCACAATGTGAGGAATAATCACAGTGGAACTTTATTAAACAAGGTAAATCATGTAATAAAGGAGTTAAAACTCTTCCTTAATAAACTACCTTAACAGTCATAATAAATGTGGGCACCTTGTAACAAACAGAGCACTTTCATTGAGTTTGAAATGCTTTTGATTGATATGACTATTAGTGCAATCAAGATAAAACGTCACATTAGTCTAGCGCTAGATTGATCAATTAGAGATGACATTTTTAAGCTGGTAAATGTAGCATCTGATTGTCAGTGTTTATAATTCTTCATTAAAACGGCAAAAAAAAAAATCATCACGTCATATACAGAAGATTGCTGTGTTACAATGGCCCCATGGTTAATTGAAACTGGAACTTTGTGGATGAAACTCCACATAAACAAGCTTTAAAGACCAATTACTCTGTACAAAAGAAACAGACCATATTCACCAGAGAGTACATTAGAGAGGCTAACACTACTTTCAAATGGTCATGTTTTTAATGAGTGACTAAAAGCTAAAACAAAAACAGAGGATTAATTGTGCAAAATGATGACAATTAGAAAAAGCAATATTTCACAGCAGAGCTTCAAACTACAGTAGAAAGGATGATGAAGTTAATTAATAATACAGTAAGCTGATGAGGTTTTGGTGGACCTCAGTGATTCCTTAAGATTTGATTTCTTATGCATTTTTCGAATAGGGAAGTCTTTCTTAATAAATATTCTGCCTCACACTATGTGGAAACGCTTCACACAAAACTCATGAATCTGTATATTTCAGGAGGGCACTTTCATATTTCAAAGGCAGAGCTCAACCTGCCTTCTGTATGTGCTCCACATGCATTCATTTTGGGTTCCTCATTTCAAATGTATGATAGATAAATTAGATACAAGACTGCATGCTCTGCTTGCTAAATGTTATATCTATAACAGATTTGTAATTGCAATCAGAGTTTTTCCCCACAGCTGAAATAGATTTTACAGTAATAACTAGATATTTTTTAGATATAACTAACAGTTCAAAGGAAATAGACAACAGCTCACAATTTAGTGTGAGTTTTTTTTCATTATTTATAACAATCTGTCATTTTCATCCAGTAATCTGCTTTAAAAAGAAAGGAGTAGACGCTTGTTTTCCACTCAGAATTAAAAACATGTTTGTATTTATGAGGTTCCTTTTATGTTACAGTATGCTATGCTGAGTTTAATGAAGAGGGAATAGGAAAGATAAGAAGTCTCTGAATTCCCAATACTATAGATGCAAGCTACCAACTGCTTCTGAGGAGAATGCTCCAGTAAAGTAGAGAGTCGAGTAAACGTATCAAATGCAGAGAAAGACAATAGGCTGGTAACAAACTGAGACAGACAGATGTGCTTGTCTCCTTAAAAGAACCATGATCTATCCGCCCTGTGCTCGGTTTAAAAATGTATCAGGTCGCAGTGGTATTGCATCATAAAAGAATTGTCAATACCATAGAGCTTTTGGTTTTTCTTTTTCATCTCATTAAAATTGTATCCTTATAATAATAAATCATTTTCCCGAATATGAATTAGAGGAGGCTGCAACTGAATTTCGATCCCAAACTGAAAGCTCCGAAAGGAAACAGGGAATACTCCATTAGAGCTGATGCCAAAACAGCTAGGTGGGAGACTGCGTGGCTTTTCATGAGGATATGCCTGACTAGCTTTATACCCAAACACATGGGCATTAAGAAAAAAGTGACCTGGAAAGGCCGAGCTTTTGTTTACTAAAACTGGGCTACAGCAGTGTTGCTTTGCCAGCTGTCAAAAGGTGCTTTGGGGCTGTTTGGTAATCATGCTGTAAGACTGAGTAAGCAAAACAGAAGCAACTCTTTTGTTGAAGAGTGTGCTGGCCCTGGAAACGTTAATTGTTGTCCAGAGTATATGGGTTGATTTTGACTTGAGGCCACACTACCCTGTACTCATCAGTTTGCTTCCTGGGAAGAGTGATTAAATCATAGACAAACTAATTGCTCAGCATCTGCAGGATATAAGTAAGCAATGAATGCAATAGAGATTTCTTAAAGAAAATGTAAGAAATATTAAATGTAAATAAAAAGGTGATAATATGGTTTCTTAACATTAATTAATAAAATGTGACTCAGGAGTCTCCCATCTTGCTGATTGCCACTAACCTACAGTAACACTGACTTTAATTAACTCACAGTTTCATAGTGAGTTACTGTGAGTGGATAGACATTTGTCATAGAGGGGTTTTATCTTTTTTTTGATTTGTGTGAATTTGATTATCCAGCTTCATGCACCATAAATCAGTCGCACATTGCCTCCTCCTAGGTTCATGACAACTTTCAAGTGATTACAGAATTCAGAAAGACAATCCAAAGAGCCATCCACCTGCTGCTAACCTTCAATATGAAGATGAGATAGAGCTCCTTTATATGAAATAGGTTGAAAGTTGATTTCTCATGCTTAAAACTTATATTATTAATTGGACGTTCAAGGTCTCTGAGGACACTTCACACTTCTAACACCAACTGTGTCAGTATGAATAATTATTTTAAATTCAAAAGGTTTCCAGAAGGATTTTACATATGATTAGGGGATGAGAGCAAAACTCTGAGACAGGTTTTACATCCCACAATAGCAGCCGCCATCAAGGAAAGAAAAGAAGTATTTCTGTCTACATATTTGAACTTCTGGTCTTTCAGTGAGTAATGCCATACTTAAAGAATGAGAGAAAGAGAACAATCAGTTATATTAATGTGTGTAATATGTCAAGAAATGTGTGGACGGTTCTGAAAGAAAAGCCAGGGAATCCAAATGTAATGCAAAGACCTTTGTGCAAGACCCACTGTGGTAAATATTTATGTCTATAGGGCCAATAAATATTGTGCACACCGGGTGCCATGCTGGACCAGCAGTCTTCAGGATTTCATTTCAATAAAACACTATACCAGCCAATTTTACTGTTTACTTCCTCTCCTCTTTCTGCTTGAAGGTGTGATATAGTGCAGCTGTGAGAGGAGAGGTTGTTTAAATAAAAACCTGCAGACTCGTGGCCCTTGATACTACACAGCTGAGTGAGGGAAGCTACACAGCCTGAAAGTCACTTATTATTAATACTGTGTATAGTAATGAGGTTTTATTTATGTGCACAACATGCTATTGTGCATGTGAGACATACTCTACAACAGGCACTCATTGCATAACCGTTTGACTGCCTGTAAAATGAGTACCAATGAATTTGCTTTCTCGACCTGGTACTGTTGCACCTAACCTTCAGGCTGACAAAGGGTATTCTGTGTCAAACTGTAATGACTGACGAGCCACATTGTAGGTTTTTATGTTATTTGTATTTTACAAAGGTTATTCCTTTCTAACAGTTTGTAGATAGTCAGCAGAGTTGAAGTGTAATGTTGTGCTCCTACTGCTGCAAATCCATGTGCTGTTTTTCATGATATATCCACACATTAGCACCTTGGAGCACCCTAAAGAAAGAACTAAACATACTGTCCATGTCACAAAAGATACGCTGTACCACTTAGATTAGATTTCTGTCTGAAAACTAATAGTCTGCACATTTTTAATAATTATGTTAATGACATTTTTTTTCATTTGTAATCTGCAGGATCAAGGAAAAATTGGTGTCATCTTCAATGTGGGGACAGATGACATCGCCATTGATGAGCCTGCTGTCATGGTAAATGACGACAAATACCATGTAGTACGCTTCACACGCAGCGGTGGCAACGCCACTCTTCAGGTGGACAACCATCCAGTCATTGAGCGTTATCCACCAGGTAAGACTGATGGACAAACTGTGTGGTTATACGATACATAGATAAATGGCATGGAGCATCTGGATTAGCGAGAGAGGATTGCATGTCTGCCTATCAAACATAAATCCTTGAATGAGTACTTACGAAATGTACTGTTTGAAAAAAACTGATTGGCAATTTACCCCGTGGCTCATTTTAATTCAGCTTTCCCGTCTAGTTATTTCATCGCTCTACAAGCTATCTATTAAGTTGCCACATACATATAACTGGATATGCCATAATGCATAAACAATATAATGATCTGAAATTGATAGATTTGCCTCAAGCTGCCTTGCTATGTATATCTAGCAATGAAAGGATGTTCATCAGCAGCTGTACTTTTTGCAGACAGTTTGGTAGACAGGTGGGTAAGGATGTAGCCGATGTGGAAAAGATCTTAATTTACAGTAAATTAAAGCAGCATCTTCCCTCTAAAATTGGCTTTTCATGAGGATATGCATGTGGCCCAAACGGCATTTTGTACAGTAGATGTTTCTGGAAGATGTAATACAGTATCTGTGTTCCAAGCACAATATAAGTCTAAAATAAGTTGTTGTCAATCTACCAGCCTTTGGTCTAGGTTGAACGGTGAATATGTGGCTAGTAATTCAGCTGATAAATTCTTGTTGACATTAACAATTTTGTAGTGAAAGTGCTTCCATTTACATTCATCTGTCCACTGGTGTACACTAAGCTGGCCTTTCCATGATATCTGTTTTACATAAGCAGATTGATGGATTTGGCTGAATGTTTACTGTATTATATCTGTTAAAGGGCTTAGACCAAAAAAACACAAGTCATATATGAGTTTTACATTTCAATGTTGTCTTTGGTGTCCAGGTAATTGTTAGATGCCAATACGTAAAATACTGTACATATATACATAATATATACAAGGATTAAAGTGTTATCTTATTTCAGGTGTGATCATGTCCTAAGCAACATATGAAATTATCAATTCCATATTTGGAAATTATATTGGTACATTTTCTTTTGGCTTAAAGCTTTTGGAAAATTTGAATACATTAATGGCATTGCATATTAAATGTTGACTAGATCTGCATAGGCACAAAGGCAAACAAACCAAATTAATGCATCTTGCACACACAGATTTTTACTGTCCAAGAGGTGTAAAGCTCACCAACCTTTGTACACTCATACCTAATATACACATACACCAAAAAACTCCACATACATAATGTGATCATAACCAGCTGTGCTTTAACCTGCTCTGAACCAATCAACCAATTAACCTTATTTAGAACAGGTGCACCAGCTGGCATAGCGGTAGGAAACCAAGTCCCCCCTCCAGCTAGTGCTCAAAGCACACATACACCTGCCACTGTTGTACATAAATAAAAAATTGTGTAATGGTGATGGCCAAGAGTGTTGTGTATACACTCTATGTCAGCTTCCACTCAGTAATCAGTGGTTTTTTTTTAAACATTTCCAATGGTAAATGACTAAATCGCATAGCAGCAATCATACAACAAGGGTACTTTTGCTGAAATGGGAGTGTATATCGCATAGTTGAGTAAAGGAGACAAAGCTGATTTTTTTTTGGCTTTAAATGGGCATCAAACATATAGTATACAACATCTTCTAACATTTGTGTGAAGCAAAAACACAAGGTCACTGCCTGCAGCTCTCCAAAGGCTCAATGAATGCTTCACTTATTTTAAAACCTGCTTTATATTAAAGCTTACAGTAAAAACATTGTCTAGGTTAGCTTTACTTTAATTGTCATGCACCGTCATGTACTGTGCCTGCTTTTCCATGTTGTGCTGTAATCCTAATCCTTTATTTATTTATTGTCCAACAACATGGTTGACTTTAAGCTGCTATGTATTCCCTTAATCATTTGTATCTGTTTATTTACATTTTTATTCAAAAGATGTGGGTTAAACATGTTTTCAGATAACCTGTTCTTAATCTCTAAACTCTACATTAAACAAGGCACCCGACACAGTAATAGTAATTCATAAATAGTGTCAACAAGAATTTACGAGTCAAGTGAGGACCATGTGGCTAATGATCAACAGCTCTTCAGTGCTAGATCAGTATAATACTGAATGAAAAGTATTTATGGCCCTTATTAACTGGGCAATTTATACTGTCAAAGTTTGTGTCAAACAGTATATTTCATGCAGTATTTTACATTCCATTAATTACTCTTCTGTTTTGCTTGAGAGTTGAAGTCCTGCCCCACTTGAGAGCAGCTTTGGTCCTATTAGCCCTGATTCCACAATGTAGTTTTGCATAAATAAATAGAATTCATAGATCTTTCCCAAAAATGAGTTATTGGGGTTAGAGCTAAATGTTTATCCCCTACTGGACTTGTTAATAAAGTCTGAAAATATTGTATGAAGGCATATTTCTTTTTAGAATTCAACAACTACAGCTCCCATGAGTTTTTTTATATAGACATGCTGTCAATATCTCATGGGAGCTGCAGTAAAATATAATGTATATCACGCAGTATATTATAAAAAATACATTGTGGAACAAAAGTGGGGTGAGACTTTGGCCCTTTATACTGCTGTTCTTTATGCTGCTGTAACTACAGAATGTGTATCACTGTCTAAATGCATCAACTGTTTTCCTGATTGTCTTTGTTGAAGTGGCTGATTTTCTTAATGCTTTCTCATGTTTACCTGAATTAACCTTTTTTATTTAATACAGTACATAAAATAATCTTACATTTGACTGTTATTGGTATTTACTTTAGATTATGCTTTTCTTAATAAATAGCTAAATAACTCTAACTAGCGTAGCACATTATAAATAGCCTAAACATTAATCTAATTAGCTTTAACACTGTTACTCGTAATAACTAGATAACACTAAGTAAAGCCCAAGTTTCTTTTAACTCACAGCTGGGTTAAAATTGATAACTTGTTAAACCTGTTAGCTATTATAACACTGTTTCTAACCATGTGATCTTTCAACTTGCAGACTTTAACCTTTAATCTGTCTCTCCAAATTCTTTGAAGGACACTATGATAATGAACGACTGGCTATTGCCAGACAAAGAATCCCATACAGACTTGGTCGGGTAGTTGACGAGTGGCTACTCGATAAAGGTAAAAATTAATTGATTAATTAATTAATCCTTGAAATAACTACTAAATAACCTTTCCCCATGAGAGGTGTAGTGCCAGAAGACAAGGGTGACAAGGATCAAGTTGCCCAGATGTATACATCCATTTTAATTGGGCTTTCTATTGGCTATGAATTTCGATTTGAAGTGGAATTCAAAATAAGTGTCAAAGCGAAGGGGTATAGCCTACTTGGCATTTATTTTTTGTCATCCTTACATCTTGTGGAAAAACTGCACCTTAACAACGATTTTAAACCGATTAACTAAAAACACATAACCCTTGTCTAACCCTCTATCGTCCCTCTTAACCACTGTGTGTAATTAGATACTGTGTGTAATTATTCTACAAAAAATCATTAAATGCTGTGTACCAGTGACACTAACATGTGACGTAAGTTGGCCAGGTCTCTTTCCTCCTAAACTGAACATTTTAAAATATATCTCCTGGATGTGATCCCTCCAAATTAATTTATTTTCCCTTTCTTTTACCCTGCAACCTTGTATTGCCATACCTTGTACAACAATGTCAGTAACCACATCAGCTTCCCAAGCGTAAGTTGTTTTGCTGCGATAAAACAGCCCTCACATGCTGTTAAAGTAGATCACTGTTTGCAGCCAATAACTTTGCTAATAAGTATTCAGTGTACAGAAATCGGCCTATTACTGTACTGCAGTCCATCTCCTTTGATTTAGCGCTGCTTCACTGAGGCTGCTGACAGTGGTGCTGTTAGATATCATTGCCCCTTTCAGGAGGTGAAACAATTGGACTAGAGGGAGCCTAGAGCAGAGCATGTACCAATGGCCTACAGGCTGATGAAGTTAGTGAAGGGTGGGACATTTTTATAATACACCCATCACTTCAAGAAGCAGTCAAAAGATTTGCATCCTTGCACCATCTGTTCTTGAGTTAAGAGATAAATATATATCCTGGACAAACATCTGCTCTTTTTTCCCAACTGATGAATAAAAATAAAACACTCTCTGGTCAGTCTCTGTTGTCTTAAATGAATGTATTTATTAAAGTACTGGTACCAGTAAACATACTCTTTTTAATTAACAGAATAATTTACAGTGATTCAGCAATATAACATATATACATTTCAGTCATTTTCTACCACACCTACAGGCAGTTCACTAACAACAGTGATAATTCAAAATGACTTCCTCTGTTCTATAAAAACACTTAGACTAAATAGGCACCTAAACATATAACCCTCCTCTGATGGTTGTAACCTGCATGTATAATGTCTAAATCTAAATCACAGACTTGCTGCTAACTAACCTTCCCCTTTTAAAGTTAACATCTAATTGAGTTTTAAATAAATTACTAAGTATTAATGTTATATATAATCACTAAAGCCCACCTGGTTCAAATGATGTTACTGTGCAAGCTCTGCCGTATGACTTCTGTATGTCTGCTCCACTATTCTCTCCCCTTTTCCACCTCTTTCTCTCTCTATGTCTCTGTCTAACTTCAGGGAGACAGTTGACCATCTTTAACAGCCAGGCAGCCATTAAAATTGGCGGTCATGACAAGAATCGGCCCTTCCAGGGTCAGATATCAGGGCTCTACTACAATGGTCTTCAGGTGCTCAAACTGGCAGCAGAAAATGATCCCAGCGTGCAGGTGGAGGGAAACCTGCGTCTTGTCGGGGACTCGCTCTCTGTGTTGACCACCGACACCACCTCTGCCACCCCGCTGGCAGTGTCTGATATGTCTACCACAATCATGGAAACCACCACCACCATGGCTACCACCACCACCCGCAGGCAGCGGTCACCCAGCTTAAGAGAGAGCATTTCAAAGGTCAGAGAGAGTTTTTAATTTAATTTTCCTCTCTACACATGTAATGGCCCTTAACTTTGGAAAAAGAAAATCTAATTCCTTCTTTAAAATTGAAAAGTTTTTATTTAAAGTAAAATATCAAAAATCCTTAAATTGGCTTTTTTTCTGATTTTAAAGTCATTCAGATTTGAACAGCGGAGTCTCAGAGGAAGATGAACTATGTGTGTATTGTGCAGGTGTTGAATTGAACATGAACAATCATCAGAAGGAAAGTTCTTCTGTTTTTTTTAATCAAGACAGAAGTTGCTGTTAAAGCTTAAAATAAAAACACACCATGTGCTAGTCTCAAGCAACAATTACCTCTTTAGAAATGCATATGATCATCACTGCACACTCAAAGGATTCTGTTACAATGAAATCATTATTAAAATCTGTTTTTCCTTATTGTCAAATGCATTATGCATAAATGCTATATGCGATAATTATTAGAATAAAATGCTACACAAAGCCATTAAATATTTGTGTGCATGTCATTTTACAACAGGTTTGATCCTATGTATCTGATCTTGAATTCATCACATAATTCTCTGTATTTCCATGTGTGCTAGGATAATAATAACATAATAAAACATTCATGATACAATATATTTTTGAACTAGCACAGCTATGATAAAAAAAAGGTTTTAGTGAACACAGTTGAATTTCACACATTGAGCAGTCACAGCTTCTAGACTGGTGAACATACCAACCACTATTTCAAATGATTTGATTCTAATCCAAATGCTGCAAACCTGCCAAATTGAAAGGGTTTCAGCAGTTGTACTTGGAGTCCTGACGTTTTCAAAGACGAATCCCCTTCCTCTCCTATTAAAAATACAGAGTGCTTTTTTTCATTACATTTTTCTCTTGTCCAGTTTCCCTGAAATTGCCTTCTCTGTATTTTCAATTTATCCAAGTAATCCATTTGTGAACCATTTATTCCCTGCTCTGCTCAGGTATTTTGAGTCCACTGTGCACACTAACATCCAGTTTAGACATATTCACTGATTTAGCATATAATAATTATTTTTTTCAATATTTCTATAAAGGAATTGTACAAAGACCAAATTATAGAGAATTAAATAAAACATATAAAACATTTTTCCTACTGAGAATTTACCCTCCACCAGCAGTACTTTGTTCGTTCGTAAACACATGAAGTTGGCCACAGGGGTGAAAGATAAAAAGCAGCTGCATATGGGCACATTTTGGATTTGTAGTCTTACTTGTGTTGCTCCAAGCAAAAACACAAAAGTGGTACAGTGCTGCATACTGCAGTTTTTCCTTAAATAGGGCAGTCAGCCAGCAAAAAAATGTAGATAATGGGAATGTGTTGTATATTTGTTGAAAACAACAACTTTTCTTCATTTTCCTTTTAGCCGCAGAACTCTGATGATATTTTGGTGGCATCAGCCGAGTGTCCAAGTGATGATGAGGACCTGGAAGAGTGTGAACCAGGAACAGGTGGGTCAGCCATGGTGAAAAAAAGAAATGGGAGTACAGCTCTCATCCAACAAGATTGTAGAAAAAACACACTGACTTCAGGCAGCCATCGTTATTTTTTAAAATTTTCTATTCTCCCTCTTCAGTTTCTGTAGCTGTCATTTACTCAGGGGCTTGATGAATGTTGTTAAGTTAATAAATGACTATGTTAAGTCACTGACATGCCGAATGAGGTAACACAATGGTGATTAAGCCTGATGAAAGCCCTTGCATTTGCAGTATTACAAACTAAGTGTGTCTGTGTGTGTGTGTGTGGGGGCGACATACCTTTGTCTTTGTCAACACTATAGGTGTTGACAAAGACAACGAAACAGAGATCTTCGAGATTGTAACCTAAAGTCATGTCTGTAATTCACCAAATTGGACAAAGAAAATTTTTATGAAGAGTACTCCATACATTAAGAGTGGAACACAGTAGACAGTAAATCAGGCTTGTGACAGGAACAAGCTGTGGAACTTAGGAAGGAGTCTGCCCTTATTATGGGTGCCTCAATTATTAATATGACCTTATCAAAATTGTTTGTTGTTGACTGGCCCTGCAAAGTGTGACTCGAATAATGATGGAAGAGAACCTAGCAGCCATGAAAAAAAAGCACAGAATCAAATGTCAACGCATGGCGTATACTATATATATATATATATATATATATATATATATATATATATATATATATATATATATATATATATACACATACATAGAGCTAAATATAGGGGTTAAGTTGGTGAGTAATCTATATCCAAATAGTGATTAAATATATACGGGACACACTGGTTGCTTTCAGTAAGCCACAATATTCCATGTGTGATTCCTTCATTAAATAAACTGTCTGTGATTTCTCTTGTCACCCCTTAAACCCTGCATACTGCATGGCGATTTAATTTACTGTTCTTTTGTCTTTTATATGCTCTTCATTCAGCTGCCGCCTTTCATGGGTCATCTTGTATGTTTATGTCTACATGTGAGCTCTTTAATGTTCTTGCTGTATTGTACTTTGTATTATGTTTTCATAATATTACACAATCGAAATCTGCACACCCAAACATTGACTCCATATAAGAATCGAGAACTGCATACGTCGTTCAAGGATGGTGGTTTTGATTTGTTTTTCTCTTCATGTGCGTATCTGTATTACAGAAGTTAGCATAATATGTGTGAATATTATCATTTTAGTTTAATTTCTCAGTAATATTCTACATAATAAACAGATTGTGCCTTTATTTTAATGAGTGCAACTTTTCAACCCGAATTAAAATTGTAATCCCGTTCTAATATAGGATCCCCTACCTTTTCTGTTTCCTTTCTAGGAGGTGAATTAGTGTTGCCTATTATAACAGTGGATTCCCTTGAGTCCCCATCCATCGCCACCCGTTACCCCGTCATCCCTCCTCCCCCTACCCTCTTATCCCCACTTGAAACCACCAAAGAGTCCCTGATACTCCCTCCTCACCCTTCCTGCCCCCCGGACCAGGAGGGCTGTGGTGACCCTGTGGAGGTCTCAGCCTTCGGCTCTGGGGAGATGACGGAATCAGATGACGAGGACTTTTACAATAATAACTCCCCAATGGTCACTGACAGGACAGTCCTTCCTCCACCTCCCACCGCTGGTGAGGGTGGAGTCCAGAAACCCCGCCCCCTACCTCCTTATGTTCCCACCACCAACCCTGACCAGCTCCACATCCCCGCAGGCAAAATGAACACCCGTGACCAGGTGCTTCTGCCCCCTGCTCCTCCATCCTCCCGAAACACACCAGGACTAACGTACCCCCCCAATTTTCCCCATGTGCCCACAGCCAACCCCACAGCCTCTGATGAAAAGAGCCAACCCGGTGCCGTGGAGGTGATCAGGGAGTCCAGTAGCACCACAGGGATGGTGGTTGGTATTGTGGCTGCTGCTGCTCTCTGCATTCTTATCCTCCTCTATGCCATGTACAAGTACCGCAACCGGGACGAGGGCTCCTACCAGACAGACCAGAGCCACAATTTTCCCAACAATTCCACTGTGGAGGGCAACGGAGCAGTGGTCAAAGACAAAAGCACAGGAACGGCCTCTGTGGCCAAGGCAATCACAAAAGGCAAAAAGAACAAAGACAAAGAATATTACGTCTGAGAACGGAGAAAGAGAGAAGTGTGGACCGAAACAAGAGGATAAGAGAGGATGCTGTTTGTTTTGCTCCCAGATTTTGTCAGGTCGACCATCAGAGAAATTTCACAGGCCACAAAAAGCAACTGTACACAAAGCAATGCTTGCTTTCAACAGTTGCATTTTTCTCAAAAGTCAAGGTTGCCCAGCTCCTAATAGTAATAAAATCCTCATCTACAGTACAAGATCGGACTCATTCTCTGGGTCACAATATGCACCCAGTCTGCATTCACCAATTATTTGTTAGTGTATCATTTTTTATGTTTTCAACAAGCTTGGAAGAGGCATTCTCACTTTTGGCTTTGTATATAGCATGGTACAGTAAAGAAAGTGCTGAGAACATCCAGACAGATTTGCCTAAATGTTTCTTTGTACTTCTTTGTAATGCACTATCTCAAGTCTCAATGTCCCCATTATGATATATGAGGCAGGACCAGCCAGATATTTAATTTTTATGGTAGATGAGCAGAGAGCACACCAGTAGTTCTGACTAGACTCGAAATGAAAGCCCTTATATTTGGATAACACATCATCTCTGCAGCCTCCATGTTATGTTATGTGGTTTTCAAACTCCCCAGTCACTCTGCCCCCATCCACAAGATATGGTATTACAGTATGTTGCCGGTGCAGTATCGTAAATAAGGCATGATATTTAGCTCTCCTGGAAAAAAAGACAGCATTATTAAATCACCCACAATACTCCAGCCAGTCAACCTTATAGTATGATGGATCAGAAACATTATTTATGTGAGATGTCACAGTCAGTTTTTCATGCCATTCCAAGTAGGGATAATTGTGAACAGTCAGTCTACACCAGTGAAGGTATTTCTCTGTAAACATTGCTTGTATGTACATATAGAGGTTAGCAGATTGAAAAAGCATTGTGTATGCAGGGGAACAGGCATAAAGAAGATTAAACGTCTGAGATGCTCTGCCCCCCTCACACAATATCATGACAACATTAAAAGCGCTGCCGCCCCACCTTCAAACGAATTTGGGGGAACACAGACTCACATTTGAGAATGTTTTTCTTCATGGAAAGGGAGAAGCAACCTGCCTCACCAGAGGCTGGCTCACTCTTGATTTCATCCTTTCTCAAAACTGTCATGGGATCATTCAAAAGGCACACTGAAAATGTAAACATATCTATGAGACATACAGTAGATATTCCTTGTAAAGCAGCCAAACATGTATTGTTTTTTCTATCAGTTACTAAAAGACTATTCTATGAGATGAATAATTGAAGGTTTGTGAATTGTATTGATATTTCTCTGATATTTCGATGTATCTTGTTACCACTCCTCTTAACACGTTACATTTTAGATTGCCTTTTATTTAAATCCAGACAAAAGCACACTCCTCGAATAGCCGCAAAAATCTTTTGTTTTTGCATTATTTACAGTTCAGATTATTCAGAGAAAACACAAGGATGGAACAAACAAATGTTTGGTTTTGTTGCATTGTGCATTTTATATGTGCTGAATCTGTTACTCAATGGATCTGATAATATAAAGCCATTTTCTCTGTTGAGTTATGTCTACATTTACTTTTTCATGCTCTGTGATTTCCTGTTTCCTTTTATGAAAGTGCCATTCAACATGAGCTGCTCAGCGCTCAAAAAATATTCCATTCCTCACTCATTGCTATTGTATAGTGTTCATGTGAAATGGATCTTAATATGTGTACAGAACGTGGATAAATATGAAAATACACTTGATTATATACTTTGTACACACCTGTGTTGTGTGTTGCTTTTTGTAAATTCACAAAGGATAGACAGAAAGGATATAGTTTTAAGGTCAGTGGAATCCAGAGTGGACTGGCATGAATAAGGATTTTAGGTAACAATAATGTTTTGAATCAGGTATGTTTCTAATGTCAATGTAATGTACTAATCTATCCAGCAGTGATTATGCTTTGGCAATTTTTTTGGATGAAAGAAAAGCAATGATGTAATTTTACAAAGGTCACACTTTGCTAACAAGATGTTAATATGTTTAACATGAGGAAACTGCGTTTCACATAAATTGCAGGTCATGATGTGTTTTAAAAATGTGTCTTACACTTGAGTTTCATCATCACCTCTCTCTCTCTCTCTCTCTCTCTCTTCTTCCTCACTCGAGCACTATGTAGTTCTGGTGCGTTAGTGATGCCTGGTTGTCCATTATTTATTATAAAAGGAAATGTTTTAAGTGTTTTCTCTGCACCTTACACTACCTGCTGCTGTCCAGTTCAAGTATATATATTTATAAAATTATTTCAGTGAGGCTTTCTTGGACACAGGAAGCTTAAAAAACTAAATATCAAGTAATCTCAATCCCGGTTAGGGCCACTGGGGATTCACACCACACTTGAGTAACTCAGCCTGGGCTTGGAAAATGTTCAACAGTGACGTAGTTTGAAAGACTAGCGCAGCGCCTGTTGGGCATGGGCTGATTGCTTGGCCTGTGGTATTGCTGCTTGTAGAATTCATCACAACCAAATTGTACTACAAAATTACTTACAGAAGGACCCCAAACCACTTCATATGCAACTCCCCTGTATACCCTACTACTAACTTACAGATTTACCTGATGAACGCTGCAGATTCTGAATGTAATCACAAAATATCACAATGAAAATGTGGAGTAATCAGACATTATCATGGACTCATGGCAGTGCGCTATACCACCCGGCCCGTTATGAGAGCTAAACAGCACAAATCTGCGTTAATCAACCACCAGAACCGGACTCTGTGCGTGTGTGTGTGTGTGTGTGTGTGTGTGTGTGTGTGTGTGTGTGGTTACCTTCCCACCAAACACGCCCCCAAACACGGACAACGATGTGACTCAAAAACAGTGTCTGGTAGCCTGCCTATAAGTGACATCATGCTCTGTCTGCCACGTGTCTGTATCTGGTTGTGCTTTGCATGTGTGGGATTCTGAAAATTTAAATTCGGGAATTGTCATTTGTTTATTCAAAGTCAAAGACAGTCCAAAGTAGTGCTACTTTGCACATATTTGTGGGTCTGAGGTGTATGTCACACTTTAGCTGCCAAAGCGTCGCTGCTTTCTTCGACCCTCTCTGTCTCTGGTCCTGCGTTGTGCTCAGTCAGTGTGTAGTGTGAGAGGGGGAGTGGCCAGCGGCTAGAGTGGCAAAAGCCAATGTGTGCTTCTTTTACTGATAGATATTTAACGATATTGTTTGCATTTCTAATCCAAACAACATCAAACTTGGCACCGCACTTACTCTTGCCCGTAGCAAGACACCAGTCAAGTTTGAAATCCATCGGACTAACAGTTCTAAAGGTATGCGTATAACACACACACAGACGTTCCTGCAATTTATAGATAGATAGATGTGGGCGTCTAGCAGACAGTGTGTTAACAAAAGACGGTACCACATTGCATTGTGGGAAGTAAAGGAGCCAGTGTTTTGGGAGCAGTGCTTGACCCATATTAGGGCACTAGAAAGTCAAATTTACCAAAGTTCAAATTGCTGGAGAACTCCTTTCATATGTAGAGCAAATCTAGATACTGTAATGATAGTTACGTATTGTAACTCCAGATTCTATGACTATAGGCATAGCCCTCTAAGAATAGCAACAGCTCTTAGAGGGCAAAGCCATATACGAAATAGAACTATATTAAACCTCAGCCATCACAGAGTGACATACCATACCAATAATGAAGTTGACAGTATCAGTCTATAGCACATGAATCCGTTTTTTCACAAGTGCTTGTGGTCTAGTATATGTTACATTAGTATCGTATGTATTCATTACAGCAGAAATTGTGTGAAATGCACAATACATCACGGCACAATGTCTAATTATTTAAAAGCATTGATGTAATTTTATTAGTCCTGTCTTCTGGATTGCTTTGTCTCCTGACTTGCTGATTATTTCCAGTTAAAAAAGAGCATTCTGCATAACATCTTCAACCATCTTTTGGATAATCTGTATGCTTGTCAGCAGGAACACGTGTTGTGTTGTTTGACTACCCCCTACTGAGAACACAAGGAACTGTAAGATGGAGAGAAAGGTTAACTTCAGGTCCACATCACTGAGCACCAGAGTGATGTGATATATGGGTTTTAGTTGCCCTCACTAATGCAGCCATCATTTATTATGTTAGAACAGATGAGTTTTGTCACAAAAGACAATAATTTAGAGAGATTACATTTCAAACCAGCAGGGCCACCCTTCCCATTAGCCTGTGTGTGCTGAGAGTGATGTGGAACAATCCTGTGGGCTATGTGAGGTGTGGTGTCAGTGCAGGTCTAGTGTAGTCTGATCTATGCTGACATTGGGTATCAAGGAGGGTGCTTGCACCCATTGCTGAGATGTCACAAGCCTAATTCAACAAAACAGCTATGACAAGAGAAGCCCAGATGACGACCGGTATGTCACATCCACTCTGACCTACCTCTGTTTCCTTAACATCCAAGGTTTCTTTCACACTGTAAGTATTTTCCCTATAGTTAATCCTTGTTTCTGAGCTTATGTTTTACTAAACACTGCTATTTCTAAAAAGAATATAGTCTACTTTAGGTTCAAGGTTGTTACAAACTAAAATACATTGTTGGGTCTAAGTTAAAAATGTGGCATTGGTGAGCTGTAACTAAGTAAATTTTCTCTAAAATTGTACTTAAGTACTGTCCTTAAGTACAATTTTGAGGTACTTGTAATTTACTTGAGTATTTCTGTTTTTTTTTGCTTAGATTTCACTATTTTTCCAGAGGGAATTGTGCTTTTTACTCACCTAGACATTTATTTGACAGCTATAGTTACTTTCCAGATTCAGATTGTTAATAAATATAAATCTAACTCATAAATTATGATATATTGATAGAAAAAGCTATCCAGCATACACATTTGAAATTAGCCCCACCTAACTGTACAACTGTAATGCTTTAATAATTATTATCCAGTGATATTATATATCTTTCTTTTTCATCATGAGAATTTTTACTTTTTGTACTTTAACGTATATTTTGATGAAAACTTGTTTACTTTTCTTATCCATCAGCAACTCCAGGTTGGATATCTCATCCTGGATGTTGACAGGTGCGCCACTTGCCCATCCTCTGAGGTCCGCAACTTTGGTGTAATCCTAAACTCCACCCTCTCTTTCCATATTCACATCAAATCTATCACCAAATCCACCTTTTTTCATCTTAAAAACATTTCTAGACACCGGCCATCACTCTCTGACTCCTTGGCAGAAACCCTCATACATGCTTCAATTACCTCCCGTTTGGACTGCTGCAATGGAGTCCTGTCTGGGGTCCCCAGCAAAACCCTAGACAGGCTCCAGTATGTCCAAAACTCTGCCGCCAGGGTCCTCAGCCACATCAAGACCTGGCAGCCCTCATCCACCTTCACTGGCTCCCAATTAAATCCTGCATCAAATATCAAATCCTCCTTCTCACCTACAAATCCCTCCATGCCCTGACCCCACTGTACCTCCTCCATCCATACACTCCTTAGATGCTGCCCAGCTCTCCATTCCCCTGTTCATTTGGAGACAGAGCCTTTAGTGTTGCAGCCCCATCCCTCTGGAACAACCTCCCTGCAGACATTCGAAATGCTACATCCCTGGACATTTAAAAAAAACTCCTTGTTTACCACAGCCTACAACCTCTCTTAATATAGCCACTGTAATTCTGTAAAGTGTCCTTGGGTTTCATGAAAGGCGTTATATAAATAAAGGTTATTATTATTATTATTATTATTATTATTATTATTATTATTTTGAAATATAAGAGAAAACTACCTTCCCCATGACGTCAGTTTATACGGCCAATCAGCACCATGGGAACCTCTCTCTCCCTCGCTTGATCGCTCTTTGTGCGTGCGTGCATGCGTACGTCCGTGCGTGTGTGTCAACTAGTTGTTAGCTAGCGCTAGCTACCCAGTTAGCTAGCTCGTTGAAACATTTTAACATAGGCACCGTTCATGCCAAGAAACAGCTGTTGTTCATCATGAGAGAGGACCTCCACTCCCGCTGTATGTCTGTCAACCTTTAAAGACAAAGAAGATGGGGGACTTTGAGAGAACAATGATAAGTTAGCCAACAGTTTTTGGACAGGCGATTGCCTTGCTTGCTAGCATCCTGAGAAGGAAAGCTCTGAGATTTTGCAAGGACTGGATGCGGAAGGAGGATATGAGGCAAGCTGGACAACTAATGCTAATTGTAAGCTCTGCTGGGATCCAACTGTGGAAAACATTTCACTGTGAGCACAATTATCAAGCTAACATTAGCTAATGACTGGCAACTAACATCCACCTAGCTAGCGATCAGCGGTTAAGCTGTTGTAGGCTGGAGGTACATTTAACGTTCCCAGCTAACGATGGGGACATAAACGTTACCCAGGTTCAAATAATGCTGGTATATGCGGCCTAGCATTAGCCGGTAACTAGCGTCAATAGTAGTGTCTAATGATGTTTAGCTAATGTTTGTCAGCCAGTTTGCAGTAATGAACTGCTGCTATCGATTATGTTTTTATATTTACCGAGGTGATTGAAAGCGGTGCTGGTTAAACAGGTCGAATTGTAATGATCATAAATGCATATTCGTTAGCTAGGCTAAATTGTCTGCTAGCTTGCTAATGTCAATCAGAAAACTTGATCTAGCTGGCACAGTAATGGCCTTGAAATGAAAATAGTGTGTGTTAGCTCTGTCATCCTGTCTGAAATCTGATAGATACATCAACTATGTAATGTACATCAATTTACAAGCTTTACACTCATTTTAATCATTGTAACGTGAGTGTGTGCCAGTGTCTGTGCTTTTAGTGATCAGTCAAAAATTCCCCAACTCATCGTTAGTAGCTGGTCAAATGATCATTAATGTGTGATCTAGGTTAGAAGTTATGAATGATAAATGATTTTGACTCAACACAAATAGTCTCATTTATTTTGTGCTAAATTAATTCAAGATCAGCTGTAAATCAAGAGGAAACTATATAGTTTCATAATCATCATGTGGAATTTAAGGAAGTACTAAAGATAAAACTAGAGACTAACTAGAAAAGACCCTTTAAGGTACTTTTCTCCATAATTTATATGTACATCTGGACAGCTGACAGATTTATAATACATTTAAACTTATTTTGTGATTTACAGTGTAATTTCATGAATGGATTGCTCAGCCCCCTCCCCATTTAATGCAATGTTTAATATGTAGCTACATATGAGAAACAAACCAGTTTTGATCTTTCTTACAGATGAATGTTTTTTCATACATTCAGTGGGTTACCAATGTGCCAAAAAGTCACCTTCTTGATTACCAAACAAGGATTAGGCTAGAGTGTGGCGACGTTGGTGCAGGGAGAGAGCACATACTGGCACAAGAATATGCAAGGACTCTTAACCTTAACTGAGGTGTGCATATCCAAGACACAGAACTATTGTCCTTAATGACACAGTCTTGGTTAACCTGCCATCCCCAATGGAAGTGCCATCGTAGACACAAGATACTGTGGCTCGAACTGCTGCACAGTTTTATGAGCTACAGCCTCGGAGGAAGCATTTCAGCTTTTGGTTGAACTTGAAGGTGGAGATGGGTTCCCAAGCTCTTCAGATATTGCGGCAGGGTGTGTGGGCTTCACTCACAGGAGGCTGGTATGTGGACCCACATCAGAGCACGTTCTCCAACTGCTTCCACCTCTACCTTTGGATATTTCTCCTGGCCTTCCCCTTTCTACTGTACATGGTAAGCACGTTTTCACAGCAGGTTGATTGCATGTTTACCAAAAATACATGAAGGAACTGCTAAACTCAGGCACACATCCTTATAAACAATTTTTACACAATACATGGTTGACACATAGCATTAACTCGTATTTAGTTTTCTAAGAATGCACACTGTATGAGAGACTACACAAACATTCAAAATTAAAGGCCTTTTCCAATACTGCAGCATGTGCATAATTAGCTGGCATTTAAAAAAAAAACTTAACACATTTGATATTTTTTTGTTGCCATTATTTGTATGAGCTGTGTTAACATTCAGCAACACAAGTGGTCAGACAATCAGACGGGTTTGAAACAATTCCCCAGTTTACCCCGGTCATTAGAAGTGAAAATGAAAGGGAATGCATCAAATGTGCATTTTAATCCTCCGTTGTGATTGTAAAATGGTGTGCATGTAAAACAGCACTAAGTGAGGCAGGAGGAGGTCATAAAAAGTTGGAACAGTGAAGTCTGCAAGATCTTATGTACAGTACATTCACAACTGACAGTGTGCGTAATAACTTCAACATTTGCCTCCTAGTTCAGTGTTTTACAATGTGGGAGAACTGTGGATTTGTTTAAAATCGGCCTGAACATATGTGGTTGCCCTGTGCACTCCATTGTGTTGAATAGGAATGGACACATCTTCATAAATAACTTAAAAAAAAAAAAAAAAAAAAAAAAAAAAAAAATAACCTTTAATTGTATTAGTACATAATCATAAGAACATTTGAATGTCTAAATGTAGTGAACACATCATTATTTTATAGTTGTCTATAAGCTTCCTAGTTGAAATGAGCAATGGGAATTTGCTTTCATTAGTACGTAGCACTATGTTTAGTTTGAGCTCTTTTCTGGGATTTACAGTTTGCCAGCCATTGTCAAATAATTCCTGGCACTCACTCCTTGAAGTGGACTGCGTTGTCTCATTTTTGAATTAAGTCTGAGTTGCTGTCATTGTGTTTTTCACTCCCTCTCAGGCTCTTCCTCCTAGCTTGGTGGTTGCAGGCGTGTACTCTGCTGTAGTGGCAGTCTTTTTCACGGCCATTAAGGTGGTGAACTATCGGCTTCATACTATGTTCGACCTTGGGGAGATTGTAGAGAAGAAGCAGGCCTCACTCACAGCCGATGCTGCAAAGACTGACGAACGAGATGAAGGTTCAGGTGCCCATGATGGGAATCAGCACAGGTAAGAAGATTTTCTGACCAATTTTGGAGAACAGTTATGAAATCACAATGCTGTGACATGCTTAATCCTTTTAATTTGCTTTATGTGTAACTTCTCCACAGGGATAGTCATGTTGGTGTAGAGATGACTGTGTTTCGGAAGGTCAACTCAACACCCCCGGTGCGCTGTAGCTCCCAGCACTCTCTGTTTGGATTGAACCAGGTGTCGGTGAGGATTACCATATTTTATAAAAGCATGCAGTCTTCATTCTTCTCCCTCCATCATTTCTCTAATTCTACTTGTTAGAAAATGTTTAATTCCTACATTTCCTACATCAAGTATGCCTCAAACAGTCATTTAGAACATTTTGAGTTCCCCTGCCAGTCTGCTGGGCAAAGGTTTTCATAAGATCCAATGTTGTCATGGCCTTGTTGACATATATTAATATGGGTTAACCATTTTAATGCACTAACTGTTATTGTTTTTCAAATTGTTCAGGAGTTCTTGCCCCAGATGGAGGATACAGGAGGCACTAAGGGTAAGTATCGTAATTCTGTGTTTTTATAATGCATACCAGAATTTATTTTAAACAGTGGTATACAATGTACAATCTTGAGTCTTACACTGTCCTTTCACAATTAAATGTAAGCGTCAGATCACTGTGAGTTTAGCCTGTGTTGAATATGCATGTTTTTCAGTGACCTCTTTCCTTTTACCTCAGATATCAAAGAGCTAATGCGGGAACAAGGAAACAATAATGTGATTGTTAGGTCAGCTCACCGGGAGATCCTACGCCAGAGGTCCCAGGACACCATTAGTAAGTCTTCAACTATTCAGTGACCAGAAACCAGCATCCTACACGGAACACTGTCTAATCCTGCCTGTATGGAAATGAGGCACGCTCAGGAGACCAGGCTATAAGCATACCAATACTGTAGACATTCTATTGTAGGCATGGCTCTTACTACTATCCATCAGGATGAATGTTAGTGCATGCATCCAAATTTATAATACTGTTATAGCTTTCCAAAATGCATTTTAATCTGATTTTGGTGCATTTTAATCTGAATTTGGTCTGTTTTACTGTACAGGGGCTCCCAGTGTGGTTCAGTCCTGCATTGCTGCTGCTCTGGGAGGAGATTTCCCACGTCTCATGGGAGTATCTGGAATGACAGCTGGATTTGGAGAACCTGGAGACTGCTTGTCTATCCCCCCTTCACCCTCCAGTCAAGAAGATGGAGGCGAGAAAGAACAGTTCCAGAAAGTGGAGGAGTTACCAGAAAAACTTTCTCAACAGAGTCCTGAGGACAATGGGTTGGGGGCTTATTCTTCCCTTGGCCCCTCTGCTGAATCTGAGAGCTTGGGGGATACTCCTCTTAGCCCCCTTATAAAGAGCAGCTTAAGTGAGGAGCTGAGTGAAAATCTCCTTGGTTTGGGCCTTGACCCTGTGGCTTTTGCACCTGGGACTGAGCACCCAGGCAGCCGCAGTGGGGTAGCACTAGCTGCCGGATCTACGGACAGCTGTTTCAGTGCAGGTGGAGCCACCACAGACCGTGAGACGCTGAGCACGGTTAGCAGTTACCGCAGTGAAAAAACTGATTCCACTCAGCTGGAAAGTCCTTCATTCAGCCAGCCCCGGCCTGCAGATGGACAGGCTTCTGCCTCAGCATCACTGATAGGCTCCAACATCCCCAAGCCCTCAGAGGATCCAGCAGGACAGGGTGGCAGTGATACTGACAACCTGTCAGACAGTGTGCTACTGCGCTCCCCTTCCAAAGAATTCTCCCTCAGCCAGGGCCTAGACAGGACACTTGTTGAAGGAGAGGATTTGTCCCCCGTACTCTGTGATATTGCACAGCCCCGTCCTCTCCAGAACTCTTCCCCTTCAAGTAGTGGCAACTCAGAGGTTTGCGATTTAGACAGAAATGTCCCAGTTCCTCCTCTACCCCCACCTCGGCAGGCCAATTCAGTGCCCTCAGGGCTGGCCCTGGGTCTTGTGTGTTCTGAGCCTGCTTTGCCGATATCCTCTACCCCCTTTTTACTCTCTGACCAGCATGCGCTGCAAGCCCAGCAGGTTGTGCGCCCTAAAGACTTAAAGCTGCTGCGGGCCAGCGGCAGTAGTGTAGGACACCGGCCAGGCCGAAGGAAAGCTCCACGAAGGCGAGCTGGAGCAGGAAGCAGTAGTTTTGACTGTGGCTCTTACAGGCGTCACCACAATCATAGACAGCACAGAGATTACATCCCTGTGCGTAGCCGACTGGGCGCCAAGGCTTACAGTGAAAGTTTGTTTGAGGATTCCAGCGACGAGGACGATGGCAGTGACATGAGCGCCGGTTCTAGCCTGGGCTCTCAGCGCAGGTACAGCTCGGATGATGACGACGACGATGATGACTCAAGTTCCTCTACCTCCTGCTATTCCCCGGACCTCGCTAACACTGGTATTACATCCCCGCTTCCCCCTGCTGCTCAACTGCCCACTCCAAGGGAAGGGGATTTACCTGAAACTGCTGGCCCCTCACATTCTCGTGCTGCTCAGCGCTCTTCTAGCACTGCTAGTGCTAAGACTCATGCAAGAGTGCTAAGTATGGATGGGGCAGGTGGAGGCCAGAGCAACACAGCGGCTTTGCCTTCTACTCTGCTTACAATGCCCTCCACCTCCACCCCTGCACCTCGCACTCTCACCATCTCGAAGTCTGATCTTGAAGCCCGCACCATGCATACTGAAGGCTTCCCTGGAACTCATCATCATAGGCTGGATTCTCTTGGAGGCTCTTGGACTGGCAACCAGATGGGCTGGAGGGCAGAAGAGCTGGTTGAAGAGGGAGCTGTGGGAGGAGGTGAGTTGGCGTAACCTTAGAATCGGTGTCCATACGGTGTGTTTTTGTTCTATAACTTCCTAGTTTTTGGTGCATGGGATGGCAGAATCCTGATATGAAGCCGTGAAGTTGTGAGGCATCTTGAGAAAAAAAGATTCTGGCTGATATTGTTGACTGGAAATCATTTATTTTCCATAATACAATATTACAATATTTTGATTTTGTCTACAACAAATTAATACCAAAGAAAGTACGTCCCTTATCTCTTGCCCTGTAACAAAAAACCCAAAAAGGGTTGACCATAACAACTTCAGCTTTAAGTTGGTGGTGATTTTATAGCCTGTATCTAGTGATAAAGCGGAACATGACATTAGTACATGAAATTAAATTGGAAGACATACATTTGAAAAACAAGTTCAACTTTCACAGTTTTTTTAATTTATTTAACACAAATCAAGTGGTGGCAACGAAAGCGAGATCAAACATTTCCTTTAACATCACAACAAACATGTGTTGTGAGACAGTGGTAGTAGTAGGGACTAGTGGATTTAATGCAAGATGCCTGAAAGTCTAAACAGCGTTTAATGACAAGCAGCCTTATAGTTATAGGCTGGAAGTTTTAAATGCCTCGCTGTATAAACAAAAATATTTAAATGGTGACAACCTTGAGAGGTGGGCCGTCTTTGGCAGACGGAGGGTGTTGCGTTGCTTAAGACTGGTGCTGCTCCGTAAGCTTTGTATGTTGAAATGGAGCATGTGCAGATACTGGATTTAATGTAAAAAAAAGAAAAGCACAGTTCTTTTCTCTTTTTGTCTTGGCCTTACCACTGATCTAAAGGCAGGAGAAATACAACCAGCTAAGGGGTTGCTTTGCCCGCAACACAGTACAGGTTGCTTTTCATCCCGAACATCCCCTTAAACCTTACCACTGTGCTAGACTCTACCAGGAGATGGCATTGCTCTGGGCAATGTTGCCTTTGTGGTAATCCAAGGAAAGCATCATGAAGGAAGTTGTTCCATGAACTATGACTTCTCCTGAGTGCCTGTCCTTCAAGAGTTGGCACAACCCTAATTTAAACACCTATTGGCTTGTTTGACAAACATTTGTTTGTTGTGGAACAAACGGACTTTGCCCTGTATGCCTCTGTTGTTTTCGCTGTTGTAACACTTGTAATAATAATAATACCAAACTTAACATATCTTGACTTTTAAAGGTGTATTCTAAGTGCTTTTCTGACAGTTATAATAATAAATATATACCGATTAAAAAGTGAGTAAATAAGATAATTGGAAAAAAGCTGCGATAGAAACTGAGGACAAAAAAAAGATTATGAAATATCATGAAGCATCGTGTTACAGTATCCAGCCTCAGATTACAAAGACATTATCCCCCCTTGACTTCAGCCTTGACCATAGTACAGTCAAAAGGACCTTTCCAAGATACAGTAGATAAAGGAAGTTACAGGAAACTTAATTTTTCTTCCATATCTCTATGTATGAATACATAAAATAGATTATATCTGATACAGCTACCTGGGGACTGTAAGTACCAGATACTTCAACGGTGCATCCACTTTAATTATCACTTTAAGCACAGACCGACAGGGCAGAAACTAATTAATCTGCAGTGACTGTGTTGACAAAATATCAGCCTCATATTTGCAGACGGGTGGCTAGCTGACGTTAGCTGAACACTGAATAAAGTAGAATCCACACACTGTTCACTTGACTTCCACAGCTTCATATCCCATTGCCAGAGATAATATCTCTTTAGGAAACACAAACTGAGGGCTTCAGTGTGCAGACTCTTTTTCAAGTCTATCCCTCTTATATATTCAATCTCTAAATACGCTACGAGACAGCCAGATTCAGCTAACCATCCTGAGTCCCGTCAGTCGTGACTCAAGGCAGCTAATATAGCCAGCTATCCTCTAACTTAGGTTATTTTTAGCTTAAAGTAATCTTTTTGTATATGTTGAAATTACTCGATTTCCACAACATAGACATTTTACACATCACGCAGCCCTAACTAAACTACTTAACAAGAAACGCATAACATTTAGCACAGAAGTACTACTTAATAAAAAGAAAATGCCACGATGTTAATAAAGGATCAAATAGGGTAATGAATGAGTCCAAAATGATAGAAGGGTCAGGATCCAGGAGAATCAAACCAAAATCTAAATGTGCTGAAATAACCACATCCAATTTCATTATAAATTATTACAAATATTAGACCAATCAAATCACTCTAACCAAAACTGGACTATTTTTAGATTGATCACATCAAAGTTTATGTATTCATGTCAGGGTTTCCAGCAGTGTATTTTAGTGTGTACAACTCTACTAATGTCAGATGAAATGAATACACTTTGATGAAAAATAATGTTAAGCTTTAAGGACAGTGTCACCCACCACCTCCACTAACTAAAGCTAAAGTTATTTAGGGCCGGATACCGAATTCGATACTTTTTAGGCACCGACCGCATTGCCTCTAAAGTATCGAGTATCGAAAAATGCCTTGTCATTCAATACCTAAGGAGTAAATCTCATCAGCATCAGTGAGCCAATCAGCGTGCAGCATGCTTCTACACAGATCTAATGATGTCTGTGATTGGCTGTCTGACGTCACAGGTTGTAGAGACACACAGGAAAAGCTCTGTGTTACAGAGACTGGGCTCACATAGGAGCTGAAAAATAAGTAATTAACGTAAACTAAAGTTATTTGGCTAATGTATTATAACTTCTAATTACTTGAGGAAATCACTGATGTAGCTTATTCTTTTATGCTACAGATGACCAACATTATGTGTCATTAAGCAATATTGTTTACCATGAACATGGACTCAGTGGGGGTTGCCATGCCTGGATGAATGTAGAGGAATCAGAGTTTTATTAATATTTAAGCTTTATTCAGTTAATACATACAATTCTACAATGTTTCATCAATGAGTCATTCAGGATACTTGTTTGGCAACGTCTGCTTTGCATAACTACCTTCTAAATGCAAAAGTTACAACGGCAAAAGTAAAATTCAATAATGGGCTATTGTTAGATTCCTTGCATTGATGTAACTGATAACCCTTTCCAGCCTTGGCTTCAGAGGATGGGGACAAACACGACTCAGTCAGCAGTGTTAAGAGGACCCAGGCCATCCGCAGGAGACACAATGCTGGGAGCAACCCTACACCGCCCCCTTCCACCATGGGATCCCCTCCCAGGTTAGTTGATTTAGCAGACCTGAGAGAGGGTTATAGTTACTGCTTTGCCTTAACTGTGCCTTTATTTGCCCCAATTTCTACCAAGTCTGTAGTAGTCAAAACAAGTCAGCAAGTTTACAGTTGATGGATGTAAGAATTAGTAATTCTAATTAAATTTGCGACTGTGTGGAAATATTCCTGGGGATTTAACATAACATTTATATTCTAAGCAAGTTTTGGAGTCGTGAATGATAAAATACTAATTGAGGGAACGTGCCAGCCTCAGCAAGACTGATAGAAATAAAAATGTAAGGCTAATGTTAGACGTTAGAGTTATTCAACACGTTTTGTTCCTGTAGCCTTCAGGACCTGCAGCGGGCTCGGACCTCTTCTCATTCGCGGACCCGCACACTTCCCTCAGCCTTACAGTTCGCCTCCTCACTCCTACTGCCCCGCAGTGGCATCCATGAGGCCTCCACCTTCGACGACACATCAGAGGGGGCAGTGCACTATTTCTATGATGAGAGTGGTGAGTCAGTGGCATTTAGGGTGCAGTTCAACATTTTGGGAAATGAGCTTATTCGGTTTCATGTTGAGAGTTAAATGAGAAGAATAATACCGCTATCATGTCTGTCCTTGTTAAATATAAAGGAAACTGTTAGCTTAGATTAATGACGGGACACAGGTGGAAACCGCTTCTTTTCTATTTCCATCAAGTTTGCCTCTTCCCCCTATGTTTATAGGTTGTTCTGTTATGTGTTGAGTTTATGCTATTAAATAAAGTTCAAAAAGTGGGGAGAACACACAAATGTATCAGTTGTTATTGCTACAAATGTGTCTGGAATATTCCTTGTTGTCATTTCAGCTTTCTGTCTTTTGTGTAACAGGAGTAAAGAGGTCCTACACGTTTGGACCTGGTGGAGGTGGTTATGAGGATCCAGTTCAGTAAGTTCTAAAGTTTTTATTACCAGGTTGCCTTTTTTCAAGACTATGAGAGTTAATTTGCTTTTTAAAAAGTCATGACTAAAAGCTACAATTAATGCCATATTATTCCATGCTTGCAGGGAAAGGGAAAGGGAAAGGGAAAGAGAAAGGGAAAGGCAGTCCCAGTCGTCGAGCTTCACCTCCACTGAGGTCCAGGAAGGGGCCCCAGTACTGTCCATGCTTCAGCCGAGACCTGTGGTTCTACAGGGCATGCAGGTGCGCAGGGTGCCTCTGGAAATGCCTGAGGTTAGCAGTCTTTGATGTTCGATGTGGCAGATTATTTCAGGTAGAATGTCATGTAAATAATAATGTGTCCCCTCATCTCTAGTTTGATCTGGATCACGAGTCTCTACAAGAGTCCCAGGAAAACACGCTGATGATTGAGGAGAAAGCCAAACCCAAACAGTACTATCGTTTTTGGGTTCTTCCCGGAAAGTGGCTGAGGGTTCGATATGATCGACTGGCTCTTCTGGCCTTATTGGACAGGTACGCCAGACTGTTGGAGTAGAGGAAAGATTCAGTTTGGTCCCTTGTTCTCCAAGACAATGCATAGCTTATTTGAATCATGTAACTTGTTGCATATCCAGTAGTTATCATTTCAAGGTAATTATCGTAATCAAATACAGTGAAATTTATGTAGAAAGCAGTGAAATAGTTGGGTCAAAACATTTTTAATAAATTGTCAAAATATTGATTTCTTTGCATTCTGTTGCCAGGAACCGCCGTGTGGGAGAGAATGTGTTTGCTGTGGTGCTGGCCAGTCTGGTGGCCTTCCTGGGGTTCCTACTGCTGCTCCAGGGCTTTTTCAGGGACATCTGGGTTTTCCAGTTCTGCCTAGTCATTGCTAGCTGCCAGTACTCTTTACTGAAGGTACCTTACCGCTTGAGTTGGATACCTTATCTGTGGATTTTATTAGCAAAATGAATCTCATCTTATTTTTACTTTTTATATATATATATATATATATATATATATATATATATACACATATACACACACACACACACACACACACACACAGAAGTAAACGCAATGACGGCAACGTTTTTATTTTTATAGCAAGATGGCTTCATCCCCAAAAACATTGCCCAAAAAGGCAGTGTTTGTTCTTGTAATTCTTTGATTAAAAGGAATGAACCCATTGATGGCTGTGAAGATGACAGAAGTCAATGTGGTATGTCTCTTTTGCCGTGAAGTTGAGTTTTATTTGTATCACAGCACAGCCTCCCTCAAGACTACAGAAGCCACAAAATGTAAAACGTTGCTCCAATCTTTTTAAGCGATTCGTAGTTAAAAATCTGGTTTAATCAGTATAGTGTCTACCCAGCTGTATACAATATAATGTATGCATCAAATTATCCTGTGTGTGTTGTCTCCATCTGTCAGTGTGGCTTCTGTTTGTTTTATTATGCAAACTGTATGTGAAACCAATGAAGCTTAAATTCCCTGCCTCTTTTTTTCAGAGTGTGCAACCAGATGCAGCTTCTCCCATGCACGTGAGTACTGGTTACACCTTTTTATATGCTAAAATGTACTTAAAGCACAAACGAAAACAAGAAATGTCACCTTGTTATTGTAGTGTAATTGTGGCTCGCCTTTTTGTTGTTGTTATTTAACAGGGCCATAACTGGATCATTGTGTACAGTCGGCCGGTCTACTTCTGCTTATGCTGTGTGATGATCTGGATCTTTGACCTATCTGGACGCTCTGGCAGCCTGCAACCCTTCTCTCTCTATGGTGTCACCTTCTTCTCTGCACATTTCCTGCTCTTTATCAGGGATATGCTCATTGGTTAGTTTTTATACACAACTCTTTACATCACTATATTGCTAGGTGTCCAGGTCACTGCTCCCACTAAGATTGTTATTACATTGGCATTGTAAATATGTATAATTAGAGTGGTAATTTAGAGAATAGCCATACAATACATGTTCATTATACCACTACTAAAACGTTCCACAAAGTTTTAAACCCAACAGAATTTTGTTCAGGTTTCAAGTTAATAGATTCAGTCGTTTTGTGTGTCTGCTTTATTTGATTTTTATGGCTTTTTAACATTATTTTCTTTTTTGGCCCAACAGTATTTGCCTTGTGTTTCCCGGTCATTTTCCTGTTTGGGTTGCTACCTCAGGTCAACACTTTTGTGATGTGTCTGCTGGAGCAGATCGACATGCACATTTTTGGTGGAACTGGTAAGAACGTGTTTATATTGACAGGATGATGGTGTAATACCTTGTCAGGAAATTAGAGAAATGTTACAGGAGCTTAAGACTAGCGGTTTAGAAACTGAACATTTGTGTTTCGGTTCTTCCTGATCTTCCCTCTGTCTTTTTCCTCAGCTACTACCAGCCCCCTCTCATCTCTGTTCAGCCTCATACGCAGCGTGTTGGTGGCTGCTCTGCTGTATGGATTTTGCCTCGGTGCTATCAATGTAGGTGGAACAGAGACACACTTTTTCAGTTTCAGACATTCTGATCAGAGTAGGAATTGATGCGGACAGTCTTAAATTTGAAGTTGTTTTATTTGTTTTCATTAGGCACCGTGGGGGGATGCCCATGTGCCAGTACTCTTCTCTGTGTTTTGTGGCCTACTCCTGGCTTTATCCTACCACCTCAGTCGCCAAAGCAGCGACCCCACCATCCTGTGGTCAGTATTTTGTTTTGCATTGTCAATAATGGCCTTAGATATCATTTTTAAGTTTTTGTTTTTGACATCCATGATAGATTACCAGTTAACAATTTTAACAATTACATGTAGCCGTGACGTGTCAATGAGCACACCTGAAGAAGCTACATGCTCAAACATGGAATGCATTTTCTTAGTGTCAAACCAGTTTTTGTTTTAATAAATGTTGCCCCTTCATTTTGAAGTAGTGTCTCATGGCTTGTCTACACAGGAGGTGTTTCAACTGAGTTTTTCAGTCATTTTACGCATGTATCTACACTGATTATATAATGGGCTCTGAGCGCTGCCAGAACACGAGGACCTACGCACAAAAGTGTGCCTGCTGACAAGCTGCTTTCACTACGCAGCCAGTGTAAACTTTGATGTTACACCTGAGCTTTTTGTTACATTTCTCACGATTCCTTCTTGTATGTTTTTACCTCTTACATCAGGTCACTGGTCCGGTCTAAATTATTCCCAGAGTTGGAGAACAGGACACCAGAAGAACCCCCTGTGGAGATCAAGGACCCTCTTCCTGAGAAGCTGCGTAACTCTGTGGTAAAGATTGCCGCTCAATTTCCTGCACAGACTGTAATGGGACGGTTTCACGTTTGATTTCAAAGTGTCAGTCTTTTTTTACATTCTTGTGCCTTCTGACTGTCTCTCTGTAGAAAGAGATTCTTCATTCAGACCTCGTCATGTGTCCCCTCATGGCTGTGATTACCTTCGCCATCAGTGCCAGCACCGTTTTCATCGCTCTTCAAGTTAGTTGGAGCAGAGTTTATGATCCTAATCTTACAACATATTTATCATTTTAGTGGAAAAATGTCCTTGTCTGTGTGAATTTTAATGTTCCTCTTTTTTGCTCTTGATCCACAGCCTGCTCTTAGCTTAGTGTTGTACATCCTGGCCGGAGTTGTAGGTTTCATTACACATTATCTCCTGCCTCAGCTCCGCAAGCAGCTGCCATGGTTCTGCCTGGCTCACCCTGTGCTCCGCTCCAGAGAGTACAGTCAGTTTGAAGTCCGAGGTGAGTGTCTGATTGCTCTTTTATCCTCGTTCGCATTCACATTCTGTACACAGAAAGAAATGTGGGGAAGTATCTTAAACGTATAAGAAGAAGACCTACTATATGAACAACTGGAACATTATAAGTATCCCCACTGGAAATAGCTGCATGGAGTAAATAAAAAAACAGTAAGATTTGTTGTTGAACTGAGTGCAACAGCACCAAATAAGTAGTTTAATTTATTTCAACAACAATTACACAGCTGCATATTTCCAATATCACTGACAGACCACTCAACAAATCAACACTCAACAACATTGATGGTACTTAAGTAGCTGAATTCAAACTAAAAGAACTACAATAGAGATTAGATTGATTTGATCTCAAGGCGTTTTTGTCAGTGTAAAATAACTTCACACTGCATACATGATGAAGCAGCTGCCTCCTCCTGTACACCTTCCTTCCAGGCATCATATGTTGATCTATTTCAAGTATTTGAAGTACTAGGGCTGTCAGAAATAGTACACCATACCACCCATTGTATAAACATCTTGTAAAACATTTTTCAGTCGGATTTATTTGACAGCTGTGAAAAGCTTTAGGGGGAACATGAGGGGAAAAGCTTGTGTTTAGACTGTGGAGCTCCTCAACAAGTGTGTAAGATCATTTTGCTTTCTGTTTGCCCCAGATGCTGCTCAATTGATGTGGTTTGAGAAGCTGTATGCATGGCTTCAGTGTGTGGAGAAATATTTCATCTATCCGGCTGTGGTGCTTAACTCCCTAACGACAGAAGCTCGTACTGTGGGCCAGAACCATAAAGAGCTGGACATCTAGTAAGCCTTACATCATTGTGTCTCCAAACTATTTCACATCCATACATTATATTGTTTTCCAATTCCGTTCCCCAGGGATATGTGCCATTAGTTGTGTGTTGGAACCATAGAACATAAAATGAATAGACACACTGAACCACCCCCAGATGTATTGCTTCCTGCAGGTTGTGCTTAGTAGCACGAGATACATAAAATATATTCTGTTGTCTCCCTTTTATACCCTCTTCAACTTTTAGACCAGTTTGTATATTAGTCAATGTAATGGTGAATACATTTTCAGTTGAACTGTAGCACATGTAGCCGCTTGAAGATCTTTTGTCATTCCTTACTTTATGGTTTTTGCCGTTATGTCAATATGTGTCACTCATTTTCGTCTCTCCGTCTTTTCCTCGACCCCCCCCACCAGCAGCCGAGCTCTCTTCATTTCAGTAGCAGGCATGAAGTTGCTGCGGACGTCCTTCTGTGCCCCCTCGCAGCAGTACGTCACGCTGTGCTTCACCACACTCTTCTTCCACTTTGACTATCCACACTTCTCAGAGACCTTCCTAATCGACTACTACTTCATGTCCATTCTCTTCAGCAAGGTCAGGATGCACACACCCTGTCATCTCAGAATTTTGATCACAAACATAATACAATTATTTTATTTTATTCTACTCTAGTAGCAGTTTATTGTGCAACAGCTTAATGTTAACGAGTAACACCCAGCTGAGAAGCAAAATTGTACTGCCCTCCCTGGTTGAAAGACACATAGTGTGTCTGTGTTGTGAATAGAGTTGTCAGTGTTTTTTTTTTTTAATGTTTTTGTCCTTTTTTGAATTCTTAGATGTGGGATCTGCTGTACAAGCTACGCTTTGTGTTGACTTACATTGCCCCCTGGCAGATCACCTGGGGCTCAGCCTTCCACGCCTTCGCTCAACCCTTTGCTGTGCCCCGTATCCTTCAGTTTCTTTTGATTTTTTATGTCAATAATTATGAAGTGTCCACTTTACTGTATAGTACAGTCTAAAACAGAGATATCCTTAACTCATGTTACTTCAGACTCTGCTGTGCTTTTTGTTCAGGCCATCTTTTCTGCCATCTTTTCCACCCCTCTCAATCCTGTCCTGGGCAGTGCTGTGTTTGTCACCTCGTACACCAGACCTGTAAAATTCTGGGAGAGAGACTACAAGTATGTTTCTTGAAAAAAAGAATCAAATGTGAAATCACATTTCATAAAGTCCAAATATACAGTATAAAGTGTTTTCCTTCAGTTCTAATGCTAGTTTGTCGTGTTTGCAGCACCAAGCGCGTCGATCATTCCAACACCAGACTTGCCACTCAGTTAGACCGCAACCCAGGTATGCCATAACACTCTTCTTACAATCAAATGATGTCTTTTTAACGCATATTTATTTTTGTTCTGTTGCTATGGTGATGGTCTTTTTCTCTGCCCTTAAAGGTGCTGATGACAACAATCTGAACTCTATTTTCTACGAGCACCTGACGCGCTCTCTGCAGCACAGCCTGTGTGGAGACCTGCTGCTCGGCCGCTGGGGCAACTACACCACAGGCGACTGCTTCATCCTTGCCTCCGACTACCTCAACGCTCTGGTGCACATCATCGAGATCGGCAACGGCCTGGTCACCTTCCAGCTGAGGGGTCTCGAGTTCAGAGGTCAGCAGCAAGGGACGATGGGGGCTCACAATATGTGTAGCTTGTAGAATGAGCTCAGTTAGTTGTTTACCTGCTGTTTTGAACACGTCTCTTGGGTCAAGAGTTGTCACACAATAGTATTTATTTATAGAGATAAGGCTGTTGCACAGTAGGTCAGTCAATAGTGTAAAATGTGGCAGCTGACAAGGTCAAGCTACTGTGCACCATGAAAAATATGGCTATCTAACATAACACCTCCGTATTTTATATTTATGCCTCGGCACCACCGATGGCAATGACCTGAGGCATTATGTTTTCGGGATATCCGTCGGTCCGTCCGCAATGTCTTAGGAAAGAAAAGTTTTTTACACTCATTGTAAAATTTCACACACATGTCTAATAGGATACAATGATGGACAGTGATGGAATTGTATATGTTAAAGTTCAACTTCACAGTGACATCATGATGTTGTGCAAAAATGCTTTTCTGGCCATTATTCATAACTTGATTGTGATCAAGTTTGGTCGGATACTGAATTGGGTGCCCACCTTGAAACTGTGGTGATTTTATAGATCTTCTTTGCTGCCGGGTTGAAGATGTGTGTGAAGCATCCATGTTTCGCCAATTATATTCTTAAGTCTTCACTACATATAATATTATTATTATTATTATTATTATTATTATTATTATTATATATGAGTCTGGACAGACATGAATCTAAACTGCAACTTGACTGGTTGGCAGAGGCATACAACTGCAAGGCGGTAATTCTAGTTATTTGATAATGTACTTTTTGTGCCTTTTTTTTTTTTTTTTTTTTTTTTAGTAAATTTAAAAGCTTCATGGCTGTGGGTATTTTAAGGTTGTTCAAGAAAGATAGATGTGGTGTTGATGTTGTGCATCACTCTCTTAAGACGTCACTTGACAATAAAGCATGGCTTTATAATCTAAAATAAAAAAAATCTGAGTTCTTTTTAAAATAGTTATTTTGATGTGTATGCAGGCACAGAGGATGTTTATTCTTGTAGTCTTCCAGTCAAATAATGGAAAAATATTCTAATTCATTTAAAATGTAAATTTACTTTGCCGAATGTTGCAGAGATTGATACTTTACAAGTATATACAGGAAAGCTCTTTGCTTATGCAGCTTATCTGCATCACATCTGTCCAGGTACCTACTGTCAGCAGAGGGAGGTCGAGGCCATCACAGAGGGGGTAGAAGAGGATGAGGGCTGCTGTTGCTGTGAACCTGGTCACCTTCCCCACATGTTGTCATTCAATGCTGCCTTTGGACAGCGCTGGCTGGCCTGGGAGGTGGCCGCCACCAAGTACGTACTAGAGGGCTACAGCATCAGTGACAACAATGCAGCCTCCATGTTGCAAGTATTTGACCTTCGTAAGATCCTCATCACATACTATGTTAAGGTAAGCCATTGATCAAGAGAGTTCTTCTTTTTGCTTTGTTATCTTATATAGGGTTTCAGCGGGGTATTAAAAGTCTCTACAATTTCAAAATCAAAATTTGAGTCCTTAAAAAGTCTTAAATTTGCTAAAGTATTGTGTTCGTGGTCTTAAATCGTTTTAAACAGGTCTTACATTTTCCTACGTCAATGTAACGCTACCTCTAACTCTCATTGAAGTGTTCCGCAGCTCTTTGGATTGTCTTTTTTTTTTTTTTTTTTTTTTCTGTGGTGTTGTAGTTCTTTCTGTCGTTAGCCCAAATATAATTTGCTGTATTACGACTACAAATGAGACCAACATGCAACCTATATTGCAACCAATCTAGACACCAGTCCTATAATGCCAATGAGGAAATCGGAGAATTGTTTCAGACAGTGTTTCAGGACTCTGACATCTGACTTTGTTTTTGATGTCGTGATATAGGTTTTAAATTGAATTCATAATGGTCTTAAAATGTCTTAAATTTGACTTGGTTAAACCCTGTTATATCATGCTTCTTGCAAACACTTGACATGGTTGGCATGCCTCTACTTTTTAGCTGCTGGAGATACAAAACTGTATTTTATAAGATTACTTTTCTATAGGTCTACACTTTGTCTAGAAATGTCTGTTTAATATAATTTTTATTAAATAATTTCCTGTTCACATTGCTTTTGCATATACTGAAGGCCTGATTGAGTTCAGACCGGGGTATGACCATTCACAGTAGGACTGAACAATAAGTTTTCTATTTTGAAGATCCAATAGCAATGTAAAATGTGCACACACGTTGCATCCAAGCCTTGTACTGAAATGATAACTGAAATTGAAACCTCTAACCTTGATGTGTTTGTTCCCTTCATCAGAGCATCATCTACTATGTGAGTCGATCTTCTAAGATGGAGGAGTGGCTGACTAATGAGACAATACAGGAGGCTCTACGGCCTTGTCTCGGGCCTAACTACGTAGACAGTGACCCCACCTTCAACCTGAACATCGATGAGGACTATGACCACAGGGCCTCCGGCATTACCCCCTCCTCATTCTGCATGGTTTACCTAGACTGGATTCAGTATTGCAACAGCAGGCGTCAAACGGTTAGACTCTCATTCACAATAGAATCCCACAATTTTAACTTGTGATCAGAATACACATTTAAAACGTAATCCTGGTACAACCGGAGTAGTATTTGTGAACAAAAAAGTACACTATTTTACCATTTGTCCAACTTCTCCATTGTGTTGTAGCCGGTGACTTGTGAAAGAGATTCTCCACTTGTCACCCTCTGTTTTGGGCTGTGTATCCTGGGAAGACGAGCTCTGGGCACCGCCTCCCACAGCATGTCTGCAAGGTAAGGCATACTACCCTCTCTCTCACTGTGGTTATTACCACCTGTCACTACCCAGTATGCAACTGTTGTTGTTGTTGTTTATCTGTTCGACAGCTTGGAGCCATTTCTCTATGGCCTCCATGCACTCTTCAAGGGAGACTTTCGCATCACGTCTCCCAGGGATGAATGGGTGTTTGCAGATATGGACCTGCTGAACAGAGTTGTGGCACCAGGAGTGCGGATGTCCCTCAAATTACATCAGGTAGAGGAAGAAGAAAACTAGCCCTGGGGTTAGAATGACTGTTTATAATCCCTGAACTGAGACCAACCCTGTATTCTGCATTTCCTCAGGACCACTTCACATCTCCAGATGAGTATGAGGATCCTATGGTTCTGTATGACGCCATCACTGCCAATGAGGAGAAGATGTTGATATCTCACGAGGGTGACCCCGTGTGGCGCAGCGCCATTCTAGCAAACATGCCTTCACTGCTGGCACTGCGCCACATCATGGATGACGGCAGCGACGAGTACAAGATCATCATGCTTAACAAGAGGTTCCTCAGCTTCAGAGTCATCAAGGTTACAGCTCTTACTCTTTTATTACTTGGAGTCTTGTTATCTCTGGCTTGTTTAATTAACTATTGCTGTATGGGTTTGTTGGTTATTTAATCCTATTTTTTATGAAATTCAGTTGCTTTATGTACAGGATTTTTTTTCCCAGCCCTGAACCAGATAAGGGCTGTGTTGTTTATATTCAGCCTGTCCTCCCCTGCACTCCGCTGACCTCCTTCTGCTGCGCCCCTACAGGTGAACAGAGAGTGTGTGCGTGGGCTGTGGGCGGGCCAACAGCAGGAGCTGGTTTTTCTGCGCAACCGTAACCCAGAGCGTGGTAGCATTCAAAACGCCAAACAGGCCCTGAGAAATATGATTAACTCCTCATGCGACCAGCCGATCGGCTACCCCATCTACGTGTCCCCCCTCACCACCTCATACGCCGGGGGGCACAGCCAGCTCCGGTCAGTGTGGGGAGGCCCTGTCAGCCCACACAACATTTACACCTGGCTCATCAGTAGCTGGGACAGGTACATGGTTTGAACTTCACGTGACACAAGTCTTTTGGAGACAGTGAGGCTAGTGTGAACAATCGTAAATCTAATGTATGTCCCTCTGCAGGTTACAGAAAGGTTGTGGTGCTGGCTGCAACAGCGGAGGAAACATTGAGGACTCAGACTGTGGAGGCGGCTCCACCTCCATCTCCACCAACCCAGCCGTTCACACCACCCAGAGTACACCTGCCTCCAGCCTTCCCCAGCCGCACATCACCACTGTCCAGCCCTTCATGGGTAAGACCTGAAACCAAGCACTGATGTTGTTGTTATAACAGGATTTCTGTGGGGTCTTAAAAAAAAAAAAAAAAAAAAAAAAAAGTCTACAATTTCAAAATCTAAATTTGGAGCGGGAGATTGGTTGGAGAATTGGCGCAGCGGGTGCGGTATTACATTCACTTTATCGCACTGTTGTGACGAAAAGAGAGTTGAGCCACAAGGCAAAGCTCTCGATCTACCGGTCAGTTTTCGTTCCTACTCTCACCTATGGTCATGAAGGCTGGGTCATGACCGAAAGAACGAGATCCAGGGTACAAGCTGCCAAAATGGGTTTCCTCAGGAGGGTGGCTGGCGTCTCCCTTAGAGATAGGGTGAGAAGCTCAGTCCGTGAGGAGCTCGGAGTAGAGCTGCTGCTCCTTTGCGTCAAAAGGAGCCAGTTGAGGTGGTTTGGGCATCTGGTAAGGATGTCCCCTGGGTGCCTCCCTAGGGAGGTGTTCCAGGCACGTCCAGCTGGGAGGAGGCCTCAGGGAAGACCCAGGACTAGGTGGAGGGATTATATCTCCAACCTGGCCTAGGAACACCTCGGGATCCCCCAGTCAGAGCTGGTTAATGTTAGCCTAGAAATCTAGAAGTTTGGGGTACCCAGTCCTTTAATGCCAATGAGAAAATTGGGGAATTGTTTCAGACAATGTCTCTGGACTGTGACGTCTGACATTGTTTTTTTCTGATGTGGTGATAAAGGTCTTAAATTTTGTCCATAATGGTCTTAAAAAGTCTTCCATTTTGTATTTGGTGAAACCTTTATAAACCAATATAGTAACAAAGTTATTATAGATTGCTAAAATAGTTAAACTGTTCTGTTCTTCCGTTGTTTTACCCTGATGTCGTTCATACATTCAACAATGCTTGCTTCTGGTCAAAACGTTCAGCTGGCCAGTCACATGGTGTAAATATATCAGGAGCAGTTCTTGCCTTATAGTAATTTAGACCTTTTTTTTTTAATTAAGTAAAAATGACTAAATGAAATGTTTTTTCCTGCCATTTCAGGTACAGACAACCCTGTAGGTCCAACCCAGAGCTGGCCTCACCACCCCCAACCTCTCCCATTAGCTCTGCTTAGCCAATCAGAGGGCAGGATGGAGGCAGGACTGCTCACAACCCTTCAGCGGACATCCTCCATCCAGGGGCTCCTGTGCCAGCAGCTGTCCAGCTCCCAGCTTTCCTTTAGCAGCCCTGTGGCTCCTCCTCCTCTGCAAGGCCCAGAGCGCTTCTGCCCAGCGAGCCTCCTGGAGAACTCGGGGCACAGAGCAGGCCAGCGGGCTGGCCTCGGCCAGGGAGGCGGACTACACTATGAGAGCCACTTTGGCAAGTGGAGTTTTTCAGGCAGGAAGGGCTTTAACGGAACAGCTGCAGTGGAGGGGGAAGGAATAACCGTACAGACCATACGCACACAGGTGAGTAGGCTGCTGGTCTTTTAGTGTTCACTCATGTGTAACTTTAGTTGTTCAGCCCATAGCCAAATAAATCAATTTCAATAAAACATTAGGCAATAGGGAAAATAATTATTAGTTTTGTGTTATTAACCATACCTGCAAACTAGTCGCTTTTGGTCAAAAATCGCCGTTTTGAATGGGAAAATGTCACCTTTTTCAGCCTTTCGGAGTTTGCAGGTATGTATTAACAGAATTTTGAGTTCTTTTTAAATACAGACTAGGACAGTAACCAACATAATGAATATCATACCTACCTACTGAATTTATATTGCATGCTTTATTTAGAGAAATTGACTGATTCATGACTCAAACTGCAAGAGTGTAGGTTTATTATAGCGGTTAGTGAATAGTTCTTGCAGTTGAGGAACACAAACAGGAAGTTGGTCAGAACTATGCACTAACGCTTTGTCGAATTATGATCAAAATTGCTCAGCAATTGTTAATTTGATAAGCAACATTAGGCAGGCTTTTCATTTCCTGTTTGGTTAGTGGAGGCTGAAAGATGTTGGTGATAAATATATACCTAAATCAACTTGAATGTTTTCGTGCTTCTGAAAAATTGAAAGTCATGTTTTTTAGTGGAATGCTGATTTTCTTGGCTGAACTTTTTTTTCTTTAAATTTTACAGCCTACTCCTGCACCCCTACAAGAGGCCATTCTGACACAAGATCCTCTGGGAGCCACTCAGACGATGGATCCCACTCTGCTGACTGCAGGGGACCCCCCCACCCCCCGAGAGGAATCCACAGAGCTGCCTTTACTTGAGCACCTGCGCTGAGTATGCACTGGGAGACCCCGAGTGACATGCTGTGCAGTGAAAGCACACCGCGGTCGAATCTGGACCGGGCCTGGCCCGTCCAGACCAGACTCATTCCACCTTCTGGACTCATTCCATCAACCTTAACCTCTTACAGCCCACTGCAATACTGGACGGATTTGGTTATTTACACATCACCCTTCTCCTTCTCAGCCAAAGGAGTTAAACATCTGATAGCATGCTGAACTGATGCACGTCAGATCATGAAATGATTTCAGCCAACCTGGTTTTTCCAAAGTCAGCTTTCATCATGACTTGGGATGATATACTCGTTCTTATCTTTGTTTTCTGACAAAGGCAGGTGTCTCTATGGACAACCTTTTGGTTGTAACAGTAGTGACAGGCCAGAAAGGCCAGTGCAATTATAAGGGATGTTTTGCTTGAGGATTTATTATTTTTCTATACTGGAGAATAGGGGATTGCCTCAGACTTTGGCATCTGCAGCAGCAGTTTTTATTTGCATAACCAATAAAAAAGAAAAAAAAAACAGCTCCTACAGTATGTTGCTGTATGTGCAGGTGAAGGATATATGGAAACCATGATAAGCCTTGTTTTGTTTTTCCCCATTTTACCAACCTCACCGGACCTACAGTTGCGCGTCAAACAATATTTAACAGTATATTGACCAATTTCAGGAGCCTCCCCTTCTACTCCTTCCCTGCACATTATACATATTCAACAAGAAAAAAAACACACCCCACCAAAACGTCATCTTTGTCCTCTGGCCTATTTCCTACAGAGGTGCCTGACAACATCAACACTCAACAGTTCTGTCTTGAAGCAAGTTTCAGGGGGCGGGGGGGATGCCCCTTCCATCCCAGCCAACACGTGGTGCTTTAACTGCTAGTTTACAGTCTATTTAGGCCTGGAAACAAGTCCTGAATCTGACTAGCAACACAGTGATGTGGGTTGACTTCAGACAGAGCTGGTGTCCATTGATCAGGATCAAGCGGAGGGTGATTCCAATCTGTGAAAATTGTGTTGATCACAGACCTACAAACTGGAAGTGTTAGGAACTTAAAGCCTTTTTGTTTGGGTGGAATGTCTTTTTTTCTTACTTGAAGAATAGGTGCACCAAGTTTGTTTTCTTTGGATGACCGATCAATGACACCCTCTCTGATCAGATCCACTCAGCTCATGACTTTCTCAAATAAAGGGACCCAGGCTGCTTTGTGTGGGGAGCTCGGTTTTCTTTGCCTGCAGTATGGCCCCTCCCGTTACTATACTACTGCTTCTGCATCTCCTGCTACTACTAATATACCCACTACTACTGCTGTTTCTACAGTCAAATCCAGCGTTTTAGTTGGAAATAAACCAAGTTGAATAAATACTGAAAGCAAAGGTGGAATATTTATTTGATTAATATTGTCTTACAGATATCTTTAACAGGGTTTGTCAATATGGTGTGATGATGTAACGAATTGGAAATCTGCCTTCTGTCAACTGTACCCCCACCCCTCCCTCAATTTGTTTGGTGTCATCACATTTGTATCATCTCACCAATGGCTGTTTTTTAAGTCTCTAATATAACTGGAAGTATTCCTGAGAAGTCACTTTAAGTTGGTTTCTTTCCCACTCCTGCACTCTTTGTTCCACCACTGTGAGAAGCAAATTAAAACACTGATTGAGGTTTGAAGTAGATCACGCAAAAAGAAGCTGGCAGTCCGACCAAATGCGGCCCCAAATGTGTCTTTGTCTCCACGTGTTGCTGAAATAACCTTGCGCTACAGCATCAAGTGTTGACAGAAGACTTGCCTGGTATGCTATTTTTCTCACCAAAGTCTATCTTAGAAGCGGTATTCCCCTTTAGGAAACTTGAAAGGAGGCCAGCGTTCTCAGGGTCTATAATGGGAAAGAAATTGACTTTTTCTGCAGGAAGACTTTTTGTTCAAAAGGAAGAAACTCGAAAGGGGGATAAAAGAATAAGTGTCACAGTAATGAGCCAGGTCGAGTACCGGGTCACACACAATCACTTTGACTGCAGTTCCCACCACACACACACCAAGTTTTTTTTTTTCTCCTTTTTAAATCATTTTAGCAGCCGTGATATTTCTGTCCGTCTCGGCTGTGAAGAAGCTGCGACAGGTGAAAAGTACGTTAGTATCCCTCTTAAAACAGGTTAGTAACTCCCTTGACTCAGGAAAAACAGATTTTTTGATCAGTACTGTTTTCTGTTTTTCTTTTCTCCCCAATCATCTTGTATCCAAAGCAACGCAGTATTTTTATTTTTTTGCTGGGAGTATGGAAAGCACAAGTTAACGGACAGACCTGGGGGTCAATAAAAAGGGATTTCTTAATCTCTGAAACTATGTACAGCATGTTTCGTATATAAATATATATTTAAAATATAAATCTATTTTATTATTATTGGATTTTGGGTTCTTTTACATTTAATACACCATGTTGAGGTTTAGGGGAGGGACTCTTGTGTTTACCCAAGGGGAGAGCTGAGTGGAGAGAGGCATTCTTCACATTGAAATGTGCAGTTTGGGAAAAATCAATTAATACTTCTTTTGCACAAAATGTATCATACACCATCCCACTTTGTTATTGTTTTAGTTGTTTTGGCAGGGGGGGGTCTTTTATTTAAGAACTTTTAAGTCGATGTTCAATGTTCTGTACAGTTTTTTTTTTTTTTATGTGATTTATCTTTTCCTCCTATTTAAATTAAAGGTTTTTGTGTCATCGTTTGCAAATCAACTGCTGTGTGTGATTTTTCTTTTTTATCCAGGGAATCTTAAGACTTTGCATTCATTTGTACTTCTTTTGAAACCATAACAATTATAATAACTTTGGTGATCTGTTGACTTTTTGTCTAGTGTGCCTCATCAGGTCTGAAGTAGTGCTTCAGTGCTGCATATTCCAAAACGGAAAGAACTATCTGGTTAAAAGCAAGAAAGTAGTGTTTAGCAAGCAATTAACCTTCTTAACTTCTCACTCAGTTTAGTTATCTGAAATATGCTGCCACTGATGCAGACATACAAACCTTTAAATAAGGAAAACGCAATTATGTGATGGCTGAAACTTATACTAAACCGTTTAATGTCACCTCTTCAGATATGTACTTTCTGCTGTTTCTTTTCTCTCTTCCAGAGAAAACACACCTGATGGGCTTCTTCAGTCTGTTCCTTCTTGACACGGAGCTCTTACTCTACACAGCATGTCAGGCTGATTCTGTCGGGCAGCAGCCGTCTGCTTCAGTTCACCAGCCTCCAGCTCCTCCCTGGTCTACGCACTAGTTTTCTCTCCAGTCTGTTAAGTGTGCTGCGACAACATTCAGGTCCATGCGGTACTTGGGATCAACATCCAGTACTAATTAATGTGCTGCCACACGAGTGTGCTTATACAAATAGGCATTTTCTTACAGATTTGATATGTTAATGCAACCATAGTGACCTACACCGTCTGCAGTTATGTTTGGACCGTGCTTGTCTTTTGGTTTATTTCTGGATAAATTATTAAGCCAGGGGATCTTGAGTTTTATCATGTAACTTTATTGGCCTCCTGATTCTGAGGGAATTTGGAAAAGCATGGAAGTATGCCGTACAACTGTAGATCATTCTTGTAACTAAAATACCACACCTATTGGAAACTTGGGCATTTATTTCAAAAGTTGATGCTGTACAGTAGTATGCAGGGAGCACTGGCTAGGCTGTAATCCATTCCAAAATCCATTATTTATATGAAACAGAGTCTTGGAAGTCTTTTGTTTGATACCGGGGTTGGAGCATGTCTTTATCTTTTTTTTAAATTCCTGTGGATGTTGAGAAATCAAACAAACGAGCGCTTCATCAGAGAAGGAGTATACCGTATCTCATTGTAACACTCCTCTTCTTTCCCTTCCCTCCACCCCCCGTCCTGTCCTGTGCGATGGAGCCACAGCACGAGCACCAGCAGCGCCAGTAACACCAAGCTCATGGACAAGGTGAGCAGCACACCCTGCAGCATGCCTGAAGAACTGTCTGGAGCTGCAGAGAAAGGCAAAACAGTCGTAGTAAAAGGAAAATCCTTCAGGTGGCTGCAGTGAAAAGAGGCCGAGAGGATTATGGGTGAACAAAGATGCACTTACTGGTGTAGATGGAGAGGTTTACGTAGCAGTTTGCTGTTCCCAGGAGGTTAGTGGCAGAGCAGCGATACAGGCCGGACGTCTGAGATGACACATTGACAATTTGGACGGAGCCTGAGAGATCTCCTGAGAGAGAGAGGAGGAGAGACGGTGACATTACTGGTGTTGAACTAATAAGAGGAGAAGATGAAACGTATGAGCTTAAAAGTGCGGTAGGTACGATTGCGAAGATCCAGGACTTAGCCAAAAAATTAGAACATTGACAACTTCTCAGTCTCCTAAGCCCCTCCCCCCACAAGGGAGAATGAATGTGTGTGCATGAGCAGTGATTGACACGCAGTTAGACACCCCCCTGGCCCTGATTGGTGCATCTGAACAGGGAGCTGTGGATTTTTGCAAATCGCACTACAGGCTGTAGGTGGTGCCAGAGGAGCCAGATTTTTTAATTTTTTATTACCTGCTTCATGTAGTTCTACTCGAACATAGGGTCAGTTTCAGCAAATATGACAGAAAGTTAGTTTTATAAGTCTTACCTAATGCACCTTTAATGGTGCAAATTACTTCCTACAAATCACATGCTTAAAGGAGCACTCCACTGATTTTACACAAAAAGTTTGGTTTACTCGTCGCTTAGCCTGTGAAAACAGTTGTATAATGTCTACTGTTGCTCTGGCGGGGCTTTGTCAAGTTTAATAAAATAAACCTGACAATGTCATAATGATGTCATCAGGGTTGCCTTTGTCTTGTAAGGGGGTGAATGACTTTGTATCAGTACTGAATATGCTTGTTGTAGTGTGTCATGTTGAGGCTTTATCACACTCCAATGGAGTAAAATTCAATTCAGATTAAATTCAAGTTGTCTTGTACATTATTTTATAAACAATTCCCTGACATGTTTTGCTATCTTTGAGATCTTCAGTAGCCTTTAAAAAAAAAAAAGGCTAAATAATGACCTTCACGCAAGATGATTATGATTCTGCCAAAGAGTCCTTTGTGTGTGTGTGTGTGTGTGTGTGTGTGTGGCACTGACCCTCCATGTTGATGGGAAGTGTGATTTCCTCTGGATTCACTTTATCCCAGCGGATCTCTGGAGTGGGGACGCCTTCCGCCACTGAGCAGGACAGCGTGACACTTCCACCCATATCGATATCTCCATCCCACTGGCACACGGGCAGTGAAGGCGGAGCTACAAAACGTAATCAAGAGATGAGTTTCTAAAAGGATGTAATGCAGTGGAACTTTTGCAAATAGATCAAAAAATTGCAGTATTTCAATGTTTATTTATTGATTATTGTTTATTGAAATTGTTAAGAGGATAACCCCTTGAGATGAAGCATCTTGTTTTCGAGGGGGTCCTCGAGACATAAGACAAGGACAATACAGCGCATGTACATTCACACTCGCTAGAGCTCTCCCCTCATCCCATCTCTGTCCCACCGTGAGTCTAACCTGAACTGAGATTGTTTTACCTTCGCAGTCGTTTTTTAGAGTTGTATTGTATCACTTAACTGTAAAATTAACAGAATAATATTTACCAATTGTTAACCAGATTAAGAGTCTCCAGACATGCTAGTGGCTCTGTTACACAGTAAACACAGCTTTGATTTTAATGCTAACATCCGCATGCTAGATTGCGCACAATGGGAATGCAGATTTAATGTTTACTATGTTCACAATCTAAGTGTAATGTTAGCATGTTAGTATGCTAACATTTGATAATTAGCACTAAAGTACAGCTGAGGTTGATGGAATGCCATTAGTTCTGCAGGTATTTAAACCAAAGCATTGGAAAGATTTTAATTTTGACCCGATGTTGCACACTAGACAAAAAGTCAACGGATCACCAAAGTTATAGTCTATATCCACGACGTTCCTCTTCCGGGATTGGTCCGTTGCCGGCGGAAATTCTGCCGGATGTCAATCTTTACAGCCGGATGTCCGTCACCTTCTGCTTTCTTTGTGTTAGAATTTTAAACTCCGGTTGATTTATGAGGACTATGGTTAACTGCGACTTAAGATCTCTGCAGGGTAATTCAAGACAGCTAGCTAGACTATCTGTCTAATCTGAGTTTTCTGTTACATGACTAAAACAACCTTTGAACGTATACATGTTCCACCAAAACAAGTTCCTTCCTGAGGCTATTTTGCAGAAGCACCGGGGCTCCATCCGGCACTTAGCGCCACCCAATACAACCCAGGGAATGGAATGGAAATTGATTTATTTGAAACAGGGACAATGCACAAATAAACATTAAGCTTGTTAAACAAGAGAATATGTCTTGGGCCAGGTTATAGCAACAATTGCTAATTTCCACCTGTAGTCCCTGGGCAGGTACAACAAATAAAAAAAAATAAAATAAATGACATGATGTGCATAGTAATTAAGAAAAGAATTTAGTAAAAACAGGGGTGCCATCAGCCCACTCATCTTTCTCCCCCCTCCCAGCACACATGCTGAAAGAGTTCAGCAGCAGCTTAGGCACATTAGAGTACATGCAACTCCAAATATTCATTCATACAAGGATACACACACACACACACACACACACACACACACACACACACACACACACAAATACAGTATCTTATAGATGTGAGCAAACTTGTTTACTCAACAACCAACTCTTTGTTAGGCATGAGAAGGTGTGAGGGCAATCCATTAAATGTTGAAGTATTTCAGGCTGGACAAGTGGTGGACTAAATTAACCATGACTGGAGCCATGCTGCTAGCATATGCTATATCTTAACCTGTTTGGCCCTTCTATTTGGCAGATATGCAAATCAGCCTTAAATAATAAATAGATACATCCCTAATTTACAATATATTCAATGATGATTGCTTCAAATGTGTAAGTGTCTTTGAACAGGCTTACTCTAGCTGAACTGGACAATACGTGACACACTTACCCAGAATACTAAGCTCCAGCTCTCCTATGCCGGGATCTGCCGTCTCTGGTGGATTATTGACCATGCAGCGGTAAATTCCAGCATCTGATACACGTGTGTCATTAAGGACAAGATCTGCACTCCAGGGAATACCTGCAGTTGGTTTACATTAAATAATTGGGTTTTTATCCTATAAAAATACACAGAATTATTTTTAAGAACTGTCCTTGAGAAGCAAATTCCAAAACATCCCAATTCAGATGAAAAGGGTTTCACTGGTCATACCTGTAAAACCCACCCTGCCAATGAGTGAGGGGTCTTCAATCACCTGTCCATGGTCGTACACAATCACCTGGAGGTGAGAGCAGCCATCAATAAGTAGTTTCAGACCATACAAATATGGAGAGGCTTGTTGTGTTGTATGATGTGGCTGTTTGCATCAGAATCACAATCAAGTTTCCTTTTGGAAAGATGTCATTACTTTTACCAAGAGCTCCTGCAGTGAAGTTGTAGTTGCAGAAGACAAACAACTTAAAATAAATAAATAAAATAAACGTTCTCACCAAACCTTGTTATTCACATTGCAGCAGATTCCGTTTTTTTAGGACGGTGTGTTTTACCAGCTAGGAGGTTATGATAAAATACCTGATATTGGCCATGCTTGAAATATTTGTAAGGCTAATGTGCATGCGTGCGTGCATGCGTGTGTTGGGATTCAGACCTGTATTGGTATTTCTGGACTGGAGAAGGGTGCCATGGTCCAGATAACGTTGAGTCTGGAGAGGGGGCTGGAGGTGAAGAAGGAGCAAGGCAGCACAACAACATCTCCTTGAACCACCTTTAGACTGGATTCCCTCATGGTTACCCTGAGTGCAACTGTGTCGATTAACATCGTGGGAAAGGACAAACAAAAATGAGTTACATAATACGAGAGACAGTTTATTGTAGGGATTATTTCTTTAATTCCATAATGTTTTATTCCGCTTTTAACTTCCCTAGTTTCTCTGTTGACGTGCAGACTGCACCGCTCCTCCTTCATTACTGAAATAATGAACCCCCCCCTCCTCTCTGTCATCCCCAGGCCTTTTGTGTGTGTGTGTGTGTGTGTGTGTGTGTGTGTGTGTATTCAGCGTGCATATTAGTTTGTTAATTACACTTGACAGCTTTGAGGGTGAGCCAACCCCGTCACAGACCGAGTGGAACAACAGTCCACTTCACTGCGATGTGTTCATGAACATACTGTCAATTCACAACATGTTGTCTCCATCACCAGTTTCTAAACAGCAGTCTGTATAGAGTCTTTCAAATCAAGACACTCAATATGACAAACATAGGCTTTATTTGATATAAGTCCGTATTAAATCGGGCCGATTTTCAGTAGCCTACACTAAATGCAAATGTAACCTTTAGTTAATTAGTTTGACGAAGCTCATCAGTCTAAAGCAAAGCCATTTTTGTACACAATTTTCCATTGCCAATTGAAAAAAAAGTAGGCCTACAATTAAATTGTTAATTTTTTTTTTTTATTACAACAGACACTTTTAGTATAGTATTTTTTTTATCTGCAACCTCAAACGTCAAACATATCTGTCCAAAAACTCCATGGTGTACAGCTAAGTCATATCGGTCTACTTTTAACTAGAAACTCTAAGTGTACTGTGGGTCTACACTGTCAATTATAAATGTTTGCGTCCCTGTATTTGCAACAGAATAACACATTTAACAAGTAAATTATTTTTTTGCTTTTTAACAAAGTTAAATCCATGTGAAGAATTTTAGACCAAAAGCAACTATTCTTGTAGCTTTGCAGATTCCTCAAACACTTTAAACTACCAACATTTTTCATCTTGTCTTCCTGAATTTGTGTCAGAGCTTACGACAGAACCCAGGCCTACTCACCATTCTCCAGAGCTGTAAAACACACACACAGGGTCCACAGCACCCATCTTGCAGAAGAGCCCATAGCTGAGAGGAGACACAGAGACAGGCAGTCCTCTCTCCCCCTGTGTACGAGCTGGTGGCCAAAATATCTAGGCATGCATAATTAATCTATTGTGCGGTCCAACCAACCCCACCCTCTGTTTTCACTCTCACTTTATTCTCTCGGTCTCATCACCTCACGTGTTTGTTCAGCCTGTTCTCATGACCTGTTCTCAACCATTCGTTTAAAAAGCTACAAAAAGTTCTTTGCTGTATTATTCATTAAATTTACGGCCGCTGCATAAGAACGTGGCTTGCAACAGAAGGTGGGTGGTCGAGGTGGACGGGTGGGCGTTTTAACATACAGGACTTTCAAGCCAGAGGAGTTCTCTTCCTGGGGAAAACTAAAGCCTTTCACCCTGGAAATGCTCTTAACTAGTCGTTTTGGTGCCTAATCTTAACTTTCGTCGCAGCAAAACACTCATATTTTGTGGACTAAATTTAACCGAAACGACCAGCAGCTCGCGGTGCTTTCTACCCGGCTCAATGTCACCTATTTTTGGGTAACTGAACCACCAACTACCGCTGATACAACGGAGGTCTGTAGCGGTTTAAACTAGCAACTGCCGCTCGGTGTAGCTCGTAGCCAGCCGGCCTCACGTAGCCAGCCGGCGGTCTCCTAATTTCGTTTGATATCATAGTTTTGGTTTGCATACATTTGATATCATACGGAACATTCATGAGAATACATTGGTTGATTTGTTACACTAAAGTTGTCAGATATAGGGCCTAAGGATTTTTTATTAGGTCCTATTAACGGCACACTTTTTTCAACATTTTTTTATGACTTTTTCTGACATACTATGACCTTTTTCAACATAGGCCTATGACTTTTTTGACATACTTTGACTTTTTTTTTGACATAGCCTACTATAGGCCTACTATGACTTTTTCAACAAACTATGACTTTTTTATGATTTTTTTGACACCCTTCTATGACTTTTTATGACGTTTTTCGACAAACTACACTATGACTTTGTTCGAATATTCTGACTTTTTATAACTTTTTTTCAACACACTGTGCTGTTACTTGTTCAGCCTGTTAGGGGACTGGTTAGATATTCTTAGGTTTGGAGTTTGATTCCCATGAGTGCTTATCTTTTGTGTCCAGAGGAGAGTCACACTATACTATGACTTTTTTTCGACACACTATAATATTACTTTTTTTATCACTTTTTTCAACATACCACCTATGACTATTTTCGACATACAGTACTGTGACTTCTTCATGACTTTTTTAAACATATAATACTATGACTTTTTTTCAACATGCTCTATATATGACTTTTTCATAGTTACACTCATTTGACTTATTGTATAGCTTAGCCTGTTAGAAGACTGGTTGAGGTGTATCAGGTTTGCAGTACTGTTTGATCCTTGTCAAGTGCTTATCTTTTTTTTTTTAAATCAGATATCCAGAGGAAAGTCACACTCTGCTATGACTTTTTTCAACACATTATACAACGACTTTTTTATGACTTTTTTCAACATATTTACTTGCTTTGCAGTTGTCTGTTAGAAGACTGGTTGGGGTGTCTTAGGTTGGGAGTTTGATTCCCATCAAGGGCTTATCTTTTTTAAGTCAGATGTCCAGAGGAACTCTGATTACTATGATACTATGATTATTTTATGACTTTTTTGACATTCTATTCTATGATTTTTCATGATTTTTTCAACATACTATACTATGACTTTTTATGTCTTTTTTTGACATAATACACATTGAACTGTTCTATATCACAGCCTGTTAGAAGATTAGTTAGGGTGTCTTAGGTTGGGAGTTTGATTTCCATCAAGTGCTTATCTTTTTTTAAGTAAGATGTCCAGAGGAAAGTCTATGACTATGACTTTTTTCGACATACTATACTATGACGTTTTTGTCTTTTTTCGACATACAATACTCTGACTTTTTTATGACTTTATTTGACATACTATGACTAATTTTGACATACCATACTATAACCTCAGTCTGTTAGAAGACAGATTGGGGTGGCTTAGGTTGGGACTTTGATTCCCATCAAGTTCTTATCTTTGTTTTGAGTTGGATGTACAGAGGAAAGTCAAACTATACTATGACTTTTTTGACATACTATTCCATGAATTTTTCATGATTTTTTTCGACATACTATACTATGACTTTTTTTCGACATACTATCCTATGACTTTTTTATCATACTATAGTATAGTATGTAGAAAAAAGTCATAGTATTTTATGTATGAAAAAGTTATGAAAAAGTCACAGTATGGTATGTTGAAAAAAGTCACGAACGGGGTGACCTCTAGCTCACCCAGTATTGTATTTTGTAAAAAGTCATAGTTTAGTGTTGAAAAAAATCAGAGTAGTGTAACTTTCCTCTGGAAATCTGACTTAAAAAAAATTAAGCACTTGATGGGAATCAAACTCCCAACCTAAGACACCCCAACCTGTCTTCTAACATACTGAGCTAAAGGACAGGTCATAGTATAATTTGTAAAAAAAAAAAAAAAAACATCATAAAAACGTTATATGTCAAATAAAGTTATGAATAAGTCATAGTATGGTTATAGTATGGTATGTTGAAAAAAGTCAAAGTATAGTATGTTGAAAAAAATCATGAAAAAGTCATAATAAAGTCAAAGTACAGTATGTTGAATAAAGTCATGAAAAAGTCATAGAATAGTATGTCAAAAAAGTCATAGTATAGTGTGATTTTGCTCTGGACATCAGACTCAAAAAATAGATAACTTGATGGGAATCAAATTCCCAACCTAATGCACCACAACCAGTCCAAACAACAGATGTCAATAACACTTTTTTACTTGACTTGAACCTTTTTTTTTTTTTTTTTTTTGATATTTCATTTCCCTTTGCACTTTTTCTGCTCAAACACTCAACTAATTTGGTTCGATAAATAGCATTAATGGACCACTGTTGCCAATAAGCCATGTATTGGTTCAATTTGTAGCTTGTGTCACCGAACCCTGTAGCGTCCCAAATCAGCTCTTTCATTCATGGAAAAAAAGCACTTATCTGTGCAGTGATTCAAGGCAGTTAAGGATCCAAGGTTGTCACTGGTGTGAGGCAATGTTCAAAGATTAGTTTTTGACACATCTGATGATAAGGACATTATGTAAGTTATGAGCTATAGGCTAAACAAAATGCCATCATGGTTGCTTTTTGATGGATTTGCATTAAATGTATTAGTTGCCCATGACCCACATAAGTCAATCTGCCTGCCAAGTCCTCCAATGATCATCCAAATATGTTCCAGTTTAGTTTAGCTTCTCCAGTCTCAGCCTAATGTCACATTGTTGAAATTCCAAATAGCCAGTTGACCTATAAAGCAAATTTAATGAGGCCCATATGGGAATATGAAGAAACTGTTAAACACAAATGAGCATTCTGATGACTTTGGGAGTTTCTTAATGACTGTACATAAATGGCTTATTGGCAACAGTGGTCCACTAATGCTATTTATCAAACCAAATTAGGTTTATCAGTGTTTTTATCAGTGTTTTTTGCCCCCAACGGTGCCTACCAGGCAGCGCTGCCTGGAAGGCGCCGTTAGGAGGCACTGGTTAGTAAGGTTACGGTTAGGTGCCTTGAAGGAAGCGGTTGCAGCGCTGCCTGAAAGGAGCAGTTGGGGCCAAAAAACCACCATCAAGCGTTAAAAAAGGGTTCTTGAGGTGAAAGCATGTGACCTTATATTATATCACCTCAATGACATCTGTTGTTTGGACTCTTGTCATTTTTTATCTTTCCCTTCTTTAAATTAAATACAAAGAAATGTTAAATACTGGGGCAGCCTGAGCACATTTTCAGGTGCTGTGGATTTGGTATTGCGTGTGGGACTGCATGAATCAGCATGAGAGCGGACAAAGATATTGGAAAAATATACAAACAAGGAGGTTGACTGCAGGCTTAGATCTTTACTTTATCCATTTGGTATGCAGCATTAATCAAAAAGGGGTGAGCAGGTCAGTAGTTTCTTGGACTACTAGTTAAATATATATTTTTTTTTTTTTTTTACAAATTTCCAAAATATTTCAGGATTATTTTGTGATCAGTTTTTATTCCTAACTGCTTTAATTTGGGCTCTTATAAAAACCCAAACCAAAGAGCATATGGCACAAGATTGACTTGAATTTATTCAAATACCAAATAACATCCAGGACCAGCTTTGTGCATTTCAGCAGTGAAATAAAGAATATTTCAAAAGGTAAGAGTTATACTTAGAGACTAGAAAATAAAACATCCCCACCAAAGAGAGATAATTGACAAAACCGTTCTGTACTTCTTTTAAGAGTGTTTGTTACCACAGGTATTAAATTATATGATGAGGCCTCTTTACAGCTCAGTTGTTTCAACCAAACAGCTCCCCACTATATACACACACAGCACTGGGTTTATCCCACAGTGAAGATTATACACACAGAAGAATCAATCCACGGAAAACACACTAACATTTCAATGTTGTGTGTGTCCACTAAACAGAAACACGTGTGTGTGTGTGTGTGTGTGCGTGTGGATCTTGACTCTGTGAAGACTTGACTCTCAAAGTTAACTTACATTTAGCTCCATCCTCCAAATTCACAACCCCTTACTCAAAAGACTGGAACCAACAGATAACTGCACTTCCCATTGTCTTTATCGCATTCACACAAAAATCACAGATTAAAGTGTGTAGAAATACACACACACACACACACACACACACACCTACGTCTCTGGATAAATATGTTCTCTGGTTGGACATGTAACATTTCCCTTTGTAAAACATTATCAATGTTTTAGTGACATATGGCCGGCCTCTATTCTAAGATAAATTGTACCTAATTCTGGTCTCTCATGAGACGGGGCCTCAATAAATAGAGTATGAGTGAGAGAAGAGCGAGAGGAAAGGAGAGAAAGAGACAGGAGGGACAGCAGGACAGACAGGTAAGCGGAGTGAGTTCTGCCTCTTCCCCTTCAGGGTAACTGGGAGTGACCTGTTGGCAGGCTGGCCAATCACAGGAGGATTCAGACTGGTTTAGACCAATCGGATCACTTCAGTGAGAGGCCTCTGCCTGTTGCTGCGGTTTAGGCAGTACAGTCCAATCACAACAGCATGGTGACGGGTTTCTCCAGGAACTTGCGGAACTCTGCCAGCCACTGCGCGCCGACCGCTCCGTCCACCACTCTGTGGTCGCAGCTCAGCGTCACCGACATCATGCTGGCCACGTCGAACCTGCAATACCCAAATTGACGCTGCATCAGATTCAAATTTAGAAATGCAGTAAGTCCAACTTGTCATTAGTATTGTAGTCATGACACTGACCCTTTTTCATTATCAGCAGGCATCAGCCGTTTCTCTGAGCCCCCGACGGCGAGGATACAGGCCTGAGGGGGGTTGATTATCGCGGAGAAGTTCTTGATGCCAAACATCCCCAAATTAGAGATTGTGAATGTACCTCCCTGGAGCAAAAGAAATAAATAAAACACATAGAATAAGAACGTTTCAATTTGCTGGTTCACTAGATAAATAAAATCTGCATAAAACTAATCATCCTACATGCCAAACTCCTGAAATTGAAAATAAAATACTTGTACAAACAGAATCGGATTACGTGTTGTACCTGAAACTCGTGTGGCTGCAGTTTGCCTTCTCTGGCTTTGGCAGCGAGAGCCGACACATCGGAGCTGATGGCAACCAGTCCTTTGGTGTGGGCGTTAAACACTATAGGCGTGATGAGACCGTTGGCTGTGCTCACAGCTACACTCAGGTCTACTACATGATTCCTGGAAACATTGAATTAAGTCATGATGACAGCACAGAAATTTGGTAAATTTGTTTCTAAACTGAGAGAAGAGTTGAACAAATATTAGTGCTTTGAGTGCCCCCTACTGGCACAATAGTGCAGCTACACTTTAAGAGACCAATATCGAAGAACAAGGTCAGTGTTATTATTCCAATCTAACAATGCTGCCGTTTTTCTTTTGTACCCCCTCTTATGTTGGTCTTTTTTTTTTTTTTTTTTAAATGAGTGTACTGTGAAACAATCATACTGTGCTTGTACACTTAAGTCACTTGAACAGTGATGCATTCATTCGTCTGGATGTTACAATGGATTTGAGTGACAGAATTTAAATTTAAGAATTTAAGATTTTTGTCAAACAAAATGTGAAGAAATAATTCAACCGCGACAGGTTGACTGGGTTTGAAAACTTTGGTTTATGAAGATGGATTGTTGGCAAGTTAAACTTTGTGTACTATATGACCAGGTCACATCTGCAAGCCAAAGATTAGTAGGTCTAAAAACCAAGAGAACATATTTCCCGTTGACTGTATATTTCGCATGTGTTTGGATATGCCAGTTTATGTGTTTTTACTCACTGGCGGATGACCGTGTCCATCCAGGAGGAGTTGCACTCGGGGACCTTGAGGCAGGACAGAGCGCTGGCTTTGATGATGAAGTCATTCACACTAAGCTTGATATTCTGGGCTTTCACCTCCTGCAGAGACGAGACGAGGTTGTTCAAGAGACACAGGAAATAATTATTATTTTATTCTTAGTTCAGGGGGAAAAAATAATTCCCTGTCTGTCATTCTGTTACACGTCGGTTCACAAGCACAAACTCACAGCGTTGAGTTCTTTCCGAAGCTCGAGCACTTGGTCCATGTTGACATCTACAGAAAGATAATAGTGGGGGATCGTTTGCTTGGACTGCATCAACCTCTGAGCGATGACCTGCAGGAGAGACGCATATATGCACTTCAGCTTTGATCCATAATTCATCATGGACAGGAATAAGATGTGGTAGCTGAGCCTGTGTTGATATCTGTCTTCAGGGCAAAATGTGGAAGCACGGGTCAGAGATAACAGAGCTACACTGTGAAAGCCCCTCAGGATGTTTGCCTCACAGCACTCAATAACACCAGCACCAAACCCTGCATAGAAGGAGCGTGTCATGTATTACACTGGACCGCTATCAGAGGCGTCTGAGCAGGATAGGAAGTCCTCATCGAACACACTGGACCACCAAAAGCCAGGAGTGTGTTGGCTCTCACCTTGCGGATGTTGCTGATAGGGATGTCTGTGAAGGTCCCAGCTGGTGCAGCAGGAGCTGCAGCGGGAGCAGCACGAGCTGCAGCGGGAGCGGGAGCGGGAGCAGCCGCTACGGCCTGCCAAAGGAAATGATTTAATTTGCATTTAAAAACGAATTACAAACAAACCTTGAGGCACATATAGTATGACACCAACATTTTGAGAGTTCAAAAGTAAGCTAAAAATTATATTTGTGATTACTTTGCCAGCGTGGATGATTTGAAGACCAAAACTGTTTAGCTTATTGTAACGTAATAACAACATCTGGAGGCCAAATAAAACATTTTGATGGGTCTGAAATAATAATTTCACACAGCTCAAGGTCTTTAAATTGCTCATTTTGTTTAAACAACAGTCCAAACTCCGAAAGAATTTAATAACATAAAAACGAAGGAAAAAAACAGCAAATTCTTGTATGTTCGAAGCTAGAAACATTTAGACTTCATGAATGACATAATTATTAATCAATTAAACAAAATAGTTTCAGCACTACATTCTTATATTAAAACACATCATATGAAAAATCAATTATGGAAATTGAAGTTGTTACATATGAATAAGTCATTATTACACGTGCAGAAAAAGTGTGAGCGTCACTTACAGGTGCAGCCTTTGGTGGAACAAAGCTGTCAATGTCTTTCCTGGTGATGCGCCCATCAGGACCAGAGCCTGAATAGAAAATAGCACAATGTACAGTACATAAACTATTTTACCATTGTTTTCTCTAGCTCTGTACTTAAATTATTCATTTTCTACCAATGTAGATCTTAACGACTCCCTGCATCTTGGTTACTTACCGCTGACCTGTGCCAGGTCGATTCCTTTCTCAGCAGCGAGTTTCTTGGCAAGTGGGCTGGCAAACACACGACCTTTCCTGGGTGCTGCTGGGGCAGCGGCAGCATGACTGGGTGTTGCAGCAGCTGGAGCTGCAGCCTGGAACATAAACACAAACACTCATAAATCACATTCACACCTGTACCAGCAATCTTAAACTGAATAGAGGCCAAATTCAGGAAGTTTTCGTGAGTACAATGTAACTTTGAAAGTAAAAGCGGTATGTGTGTCTCACTGGTGCTGGTGCTAGAGGTGGTGTGGAAACCTCTGCCACCCCAATCTCCGCATAATTCTTGAAGGCAGCAATGTCACTCTCTTTCTCTACAATGATGCAGAGCGGCATTCCCAGGGGAACATCCCGAGTTCCCTCTGGCACCATGATTTTGGCTAAATATCCCTCCTCCTGCACCTCAAAGCCTGCACACAAACACATGAGAGGGACATGTTGGGCAAGGTGAGCTTTTCCTGTCAGGCTGTAATTCAGGATACAAGACAGTTGTGACAAGGATAGCTTCTGATATGGGACACCTGCATCACACATGGCATGATAATTTAAAAAAACAGGAATTTACCAGATGTTAAAAAAAACTGTAATGCTCGGTCGTGCACTGCACAGTGCAAATATGTGTAAATATGAGGTGTTTTGTCAGTTTTTGTTTACCGATGGTCGCCTTGTCAGTCTCGATCTCAGCCAGCAGATCTCCTTCACTCAGCTTCTCTCCCACCTTCTTCTCCCAGCGCTGCACTGTTCCCATTGTCATGGTGGGAGAGAGGGCAGGAAGTGTGATCTGTAACACACACAAACGTGATAACAGAAGAAATGATGTAACTGTGACATCCTCGGTTCGAGTCTGGATGGGGACATTTGATTGAGCAGTGTCTAACAAATTAAAGCTTCTCCCTAGCTTCTTATAATGGTCTTTTTCATTAAATGATGAAACCACCTCTCCTACCCAAATGTAATACTGACTTCAACTAATAACAATTTGTTTTAATTCTCATTAAGGGCCAACCTACTTTCGGAATTTTTCCACAAGCTAACACCTAATACCAACATTTAAAAGTTAGCTTCAGAGACACACAAATCATTTTTCAATTCAAAACCTCATACTCTAATAAATGCACAGAAGATCACAAATTATGCTTAAGGTTTTGGTTTCACTCATCAAACGTAAAGCCACTATTTCTGTATACATTTTGTATGTGACTAGAAAATAATCATACTATTCTGATGGCATACATTTTAGTTTATTGAAAAACAAAATTGGTGCCGTCTATGTGTTGCTTTCAGCCTGTTCATCTCAGTACTCTATACATAGTTGTTTTAAATTTTAGGATTTGCCACAGATGAAAAAGTTTCACCATATAACTCCATTCTGCTGCCCTGCTCTAACATGCAGTAGACACACAATGATCCTAACATTCAGACCATTACTGAACAACCCTGATAAAACTTACAGTACACTGTGACATAATCTACACTACTCTACACCCAACTGTAATTTGTTTATGTAAGAACCTTCATGTGTGTTGGGTAAGAGCTTCCCGGGGCTGCAGGAGGAGCAGCAGCAGGAGGAGGAGGAGGAGGAGGAGCGGAGGCAACAGGTGAAGGACCAGCACCAGCTGCTTGAAGTGACTCCAACGTTACGTCCTTAAAGGCTGGGATGAGGTCAGGGCTGCAGGGGGAAATATAAACACAAATATAAGACATATAATTACAAAAAGCATAACCACATCTACACAGAAACAGAACAGGACAGAAACTGACCTGTCAACTGTGATGCAGATTACAGATCCGATAGTGACATCTCTGGTCCCTTCAGGAACCAGGATCTTTGCCAGATAGCACTCCTCCATCATCTCAAAACCTACAGTGGCCTTGTCAGTTTCCACCTACAACAATAGAAACATTTTAAAAAGTGTATAGTGACGAATTTCGTACAAGAATATGGGAACACACACACAGCTCCTAACCTCAGCTATAAGTTCGCCCTCCCTGATTTTTTCGCCCTCCTTCTTCTCCCAGCGAGCGATCGTTCCGGTCTGCATGGTGGGTGACAGTGCAGGAAGCTCCACCTGATAAAACACAAAACAAATTCCAGGAGTTCAAGAATTAAGGAGTGATGAGGACGTACCTATTTCACCTGGTGGCTAATGAAATATCAAAGAAAAAGACATTTAATTCAACAATTCAAAGAATACACTGGGGCTTCATGATAAGGAATTGCAAATACTGGCAAATGTCAGGTGTTGTAACCTTAGTTGCTACATCATCTTGCTCAATAAATGACCCTCATACCACTTTTCACCGCATTTCACCACATCTGTGATGTTTTGCGGTAGCTTTCAAGGTCATGTAACATCCGATAGTAGATATACACAAGTGCTACCAATACAGAGACAGATACACACATAGAGGGGTTCCCAAACATCAAATCACAATTTGTTTTAATTTTTCCAGCAATCTTATTAATAATGTGTGCATTGCGTTGTGGGACAATGGCGTACATCAACAGCAAACTGCAAAAACAACAGCAAAAATCACGTTTATTTTATAGACAAATACAGACTTTAATAAAATACTTACTTTGTGACCATATTACATACTCAAAACCCGCTTAGAATTATTATGCAGTATGGAAATGACCCAACAAAGCACTCAACAAGTCTCTCATAGAAATAACATCTGGATGGGCGAATCAAATCTCACAATATTCTTGACCAATAACATCAATCAACAATTTATGCTTTCACAAAATATTTTCATAATGAGATTTTAGATAAATAATCATTAATAATGTGGATATAATGACTAAGTGGGTAAAGGCAACTTATAGAAAAGCTTGAACAGCCAACAGAAAATGACATCACTTTACTGTGATGCAGCCTTTAAAACCAGGAAAAGACAACGCTTACCATATTTCCATATTACGATATCCAAAATCTAAAACGATACCTAGTCTTATATTACAATATTGATATAATATCGAAACATTGCCCAGCCCTAATCTGCAACATGATTGATATATATAAAATATGGGGTAAAAACAAATGCATTTTGTCAAATGTAGAGTCCTAAAATTACTACATGAACATCAAAGTTGCAGCATCATTTCTATTCACTGAGAGCAGTTCAGTTTAAGCATGTTCTGTTTACATGCATGCTGGTGTGCTACAGATTGCAATTAGAATTAAAGTCAAATCTGGATTTCTGTCAGGTGTGGTGAACCGGAGTCTGAAATACATTCAAGTGTTTTTTTTGCAATATACCTTTCTGTTTTGGACTGGGTCCCCCACTGGTGCCTATTCACACAGGAATAAAACAGCTCTGGTGCACCAAAGGCATTGAATAACGTATAGATGTGATATAATTGAAACTGAATCTATTTAATTCATATAAAACTGATTTAAGGCTAGATGTAATATCTCAAATGTCAATGTACCAACTTCTAATGGTTCACCTAATGACATTAAATTAATATTTTAGTATGTGTTGTTGTTGAAAATTTCTGAATTAGGAGTAGCTAACCCCTTGAGATGTAGCATCTGGTTTTCGTTAACGTTAGCTATTTGCAGAATTGACTTAACAGTTTAAAGCCCATGCAACGGCTGTATTTAACAGCCATGAGTGACAAAGTGTGCTTGGTACATCACAGCGCTATCTAATGCTAACTGGGGAGGTCATGCTAGCTCTTAACCGTGAACATTGGTGCTATAGCAACCGGACAACTGGTCAGGTAACGTTACCTTCTGGTGCGGCGGCAGGCTGTAGTAACGCTTGCTCTGACAGCTGCCTGTCAGATGGGGTAACCGCAGCAGAGTTCCCCTGTGGCTGAAGCCGGAGCCCAAACACACGGTCCGGGACCCCGCTCCGCAGTGAAGCCGCCTCAGTGAACCGGCTCCGGGCACGGAGCGGGAGTTGAGCGTAGCAGGCCCGGTCGGGAGGGCACGGGGACAGCGGAGCCCGGCGGACGGCCTGAGCCGCAGGATTAGACGAAGCATTTCGCAGCAGTTAAAACGCTACACAGATGTGTTAAATAATGTATGTATCTTACACCGGCATCAGATATATGCTGGCACCGGGTGTCTCTGTGCCTCGAGAACCTTATCCTCACTTTCTAATGACCTCCTCCAGTCCAAAACACAACGCTTTACGGCTCCCCGCCTAGTCCTGCCGTAGCTTCAAAAGAGGTGTCGTAAACGATGTCCATTCAAATTTAAATCACTGAATACCAAATAAGCACCACCTCTCTGAAAAACAACTAAAAACCTAATCAAATAAAAGTTTTATGAAATAAAAAGGAATAAGACATTATACCAAAGCCTGGTGGTTTAAACTAGAAACTCTATTCAAGAGCTGTAGAAACCACACGGTGGCGGTGAATCGCAAGTACAGTGACAGTACACATTGTACTGTATGCAGCCTCTATGTCCAGTGACATGAAATAAACACATTTTTAAAAGGCAGCAGAGAATATTTCACCAAAGTGTAGATGAAAATGTGGATGCATGTGCATTTTTAATGATATGAATAAAGTGCTGAAATGTCTATTGCCATTTATCAGTAAAAGCCAACTCTCCCAACCAACATACAAACTGGAACTTCTTTTCAAAAACAAAATATCTGTCTTCAAGAAATGTCATTTTTATTTTTAACAGACAGTATCCATATTTTATAAAATATTTCAGTAAACAAAACAGTTGCTAAATAACAATCTCACCAGTAAATTGTACATTTTAAAGTACAGGCAGTTATGGCATTCAAACGGTTCTTATTTAAAAACAGACTGATGCATATTTCAGTTGGCTTATTAGTTAATAGGCAAACACATTTATCCTAAATGGGAAGATAAAAGCAGAGTGAAGTTAAACATGACAACAAAGGTCTATCCTGATCTCACTCACTCACTCACTCACTCACTCACTCACTCACTCACTCACTCACACACACACACACACACACACACACACACACACACACACACACACACACACACACACACACACACACACACACACACACGAGCATTCTCACCTCACAGGAAGCTCTCTTTAAACAGACAAGAGTCATAAACGTCACACATTTTAAGGATATAGTGAAAATATTTTTTACACAAATGTACAAAGCAATTTCATAAAGTAAACAAAACAACAGTGCTGTTCATCTATATTTCTACATGAACATCAAAATCCCAGCATCATTTCTATTTCACTGACAGAAGTTCAGTTTGAGCACATCTGTTAACATGCATGCTGGTGTGCTACAGACCACATCTGGATTTGGGTCCTATTTAGTGAAATCAATTAAATAAGTTTAGCCATTTTTTTTTTCTTTTCTATGTTAGGACATCTTCAGATGACCATCACCCTCTTTCTTTTTGTGTTATCTGTTATGTTAGTAGTAACATGTACCTGGACAATACATATTTCTACCATGTATTCTGGTAGTATTTGTTTCAAAGACTTTATTGCTGCACAAGGAATGAAAAGGCTTTTTTCAATTCTTCAATACAGTACAAACTTCTGGCTTCAACTAGAGGAGAAGCAACAACACAACTGGTTTTAAAAACAGTTGAATCAAAAATAATGTTTCTGTCTAGTTTTGATAATACAGTTACAGCTTGGCTCTAATAAGCACATGATGGAAATAGCTTTCCTTTGTAAGGCACTAAGTTTTACGATATTCTAGACATCAGTTACAGCTTTCCAGATCGGGTAGAGCTATCAGTGCATTTTAAGTACCAGTTGATCAACTAAAATCTCTTGCTGACAAGTCTTATGGTATTTCGCAAATAATTCAAATCTCAAGTGTCCACTTGTGCCGCTGTTGTACAGTTGTCTCGATGTGCCTCTCGGATAAGAGAGACCAGGAGCAAAAACAAAGTGTCAAGGCCCCTCAGCTTGCACCTACAATGGCCTAAGACACAAAAGATAATGTGTTAATTACCACTGAGAGTCAGGAAAATAAACAGAGAGATACAGAATTAGCATGTTATTACCTATCTTCACCACGGTCCTCTTCTACCCAGGCCACTATTTTTCCTTCCCAGCCTGGAATGATTGCTCCATCCAGAAATACCTGCACACAGACATAAGGACATATTTTTTCACGTATGACTTCACTGCTCTTATGTTATAACTATACTCACATGCCATATGTATGATAGAATGCATTTTTGCACAGATCAAGGACTATAGATTTCACCCTCCATCTGAGTGTAGCACAAAATAGGTTAGTGCCTAAAGTTGGGAGTACTTAGTGTTTTAAGTACAGTTTTACAGTTTGCATTCTGACTAGTTTGCACAAAGTTTACTATTACTGTCCTATTAACTATTTATTTCCAAGCCTTCTCTTACCTCTTCTTTCACAGTGCCAAACTCAGGATCCAGGGCCTTGAAGTGGTACCTGTAGTTTCCCTCTCGATCCACAGCTGCCTTAACATCCTTTAGAGTAACCTCACCCAACCTGTGCAGTGTGTACAAAGAGACTCAGCTTGACAGCTTATGACATTTTTGTTGTTGTTTATTTTGTTTTCTACCTATGGCCGACTACCCTAAATGTATGTGTTAAGATGATCAGCATCACTGCTGGCTGGCAAATTTACTTTTTTACGTTAATTAAGAAAACATATTTAAATGCAACATATTTAAATGTTTTGGAAAAAACACTTAAAAAGGTATAGTAAGCGATGTTAATCTAATCCACTTTTTGTCAAATTCAGCGAATATGTCCTCACGATAGCCTAGCTCTCTATTTTCTGTGTGTGCTAAAAAAAATCTGGTGTTCCTACACAGCCCTGGCTGTGTAAATGCAAAACAAACAGAATGGTGCGCTTGAGCAAAGCAACACTATTCCAGCCAATCAGCATAGATCCTGAAAGGGGGGGATTTGATTGGCAGTTGAATTCAAATATCAGCAATATTTGCTCAGCATCGCTTACTGCACCTTTAACACACACACACACACACACACACACACACACACACACACACACACACACACACACACACACACACACACACACACACACACACACACACACACACACACACACACACACACACACACACACACACACACACACACACACCCCTACCTCTTCTGTATATTGATCATGGAAGGTGTTGGGGATTTTCCAGTAAAATAAAGGATTTTAGTGGAGGCAGAAGAACCACTGTGGGATTGACAAACGTCTGTAATAAACAACAGAAAAATAGTTAGTAAAAGCATTACATATTCTGTGTATTTGGGGGGGGTACATGTTGGAACAAATTACTTGTGCATGGCCAGGTGTCAGAGTCTGTGTGTTGGCCTCTGCGTCTTGGAGATTTCCCCCTTCCCTGCAGTATTTGGAAAAATGTTGACAGCCCTTCATGATTTTAAACCAATGAAAGACTATGCTATAAAATTGAATTAAACTGTAAAATCATATTAGTTCATGGTACTTTTGGCAAAATGTAAAGGTGCTCACTCATCAATCAATTACACAGTCAAATCGGATTATTAAAGTGACCATCTGCTGATAATTTAATAAGTCAGTTTTGTGCTTGAGATCGTACCCTGTGGGTATGCAGAACATGCAGTCTGTCGATGAGTGATACTATGCCCTGCTCCAGGGTGTCCAGTGTATGGTGCTGCGGGTCATGGTCTCTGAAGTTGTTCCTCAAACTGCGAAGTGAATCTCTGAGCAGCTGAACCTCCTCTGCCTGCTAACAGAGCACAAACACAAAAACGCTGTTGAAAACTCAAAAAGCTAATTTCATCAACAGCGGTGTACACATTTAAAGCCTGTAGTGTTTTTTTCTTAGACTGTTCTGTCCTGCAAATACTGTATTATTAGAGCAACTGTATTCCAGGTAATTCACAGCTCATACAGTAAGCATTTCTTTAACTTACTATTCATGAACGGGGAATCTGGTGTTTCATGTGGTCAAATTATAGTATATATAACCTAAATACTGCAAGATAATGAGTGAGTGTATATCTGTGTGCTGCTTTGTTAGCAAAATATAAATAGGCCCACTAACTGAACAGCCTTCTCAATATAAACAATACTTACGTGTGACATAGAGGTAGCTGGATTTCCAGAGTAAGAATATCCATTGTTTTCTGTGACGGTGGGAATCTGAGAAAAAAGAAATCTGTCAGCTGTATATCTGAATTCACTGCTGCCTTGTGCAGACTTAATATGAAACCTAAAAGTCCACTGTTTATTATGTAGAAAGAAACAGTACTACCTGCATGCTGTTTTTATGCTCCAACTCTCTTTGCAATTCATTCTGGCAGAGAGACACACAATCAGACACACACTAATATTAAGCTGCTAGATCCTAAAACTTAAAATATATCTAGTCGATGCCTTGATAGATTGAAGTGACTCATTAATTAAATAAGTAAAAGGAGGAACCGAGTAAATTTACACTTTCCTCCTGCATCAAAGTTTAAGTATTAATTTGCTGATAAAAGGGCATTTAAAAAAGTGAGTTAATGATTAACTTTTGGTCTGACATTTTCACACAGCATTGGGCTAGACAGAATATTTTAAATCCACTTGTTTAAGTTCCCTTTAAAATCCTGAAACTGGCTCACATACCTGCTTTTTTTGACTTTCTTCAAGCTTGTGTTTAAGTTGCTGCAGCAGTCTGTCCTTCTGTCCTATCTCCTTCTGCACCCAGTCAGCCAAAGAGAAAAGGTGGGGTTCATAGTTTAGTACAAACTCAATAAACAGATGCTATGTAAAATAAAGTCAGGATGATTAAACTAAAGTTACAGCAAACCATTAAAGGAGAGGGATTGGAGAACCTCACCTTGCATTCGCCCCACAGCCTGTTACTTTCCTCCAGCTTCCACTGTAGCTCGGCCTATTACACATTTTCATAGAGGAAAGGAAATTGCAATACACATAAGAAATATACAGTACCTACTGAAAACATTTTAGCAAAAAATCTTTTAACATGGTGTTTTGCAGATTTTACATTCACTATAAACAAAATAAAAATGTAATAAAATAAAATAGATTCATAGATTTTGTACATTCTGGTTGTTTAGTTCCTCCTTCGTCATGCTGGCTCTGAGAAGCTCTTGCTTCATCTGCAGTATTGATGCCTCCTGAGTGCACAGCCTGTGCTGCTGGGCGTCCTGCACATTTACAAACCAACAGAAAGTCAATACATTGGCCAGCAACCAGAAAAATATTCAATTGGGTAATAACATAAATAACTGCAGAGCTGACTTTGTCTTACCTTGACTCCCTGCAGGTTTCTCATCTCCTGCTTACAGCGTAACAGTTCCCTCTAAAGCAACAGCAAACAACACACTCAGAATTAAATATTAATCACAGGGTGCATTCCAGAAGTGTATTCTCTCAGTCATAAGAAATGTGTAAATGTTGCCCTAATAAAAGAACATACTGACAGTTTGAAAAGAAAACAAATGATTAAATGATGCAATTACTTACCTTCAGCTCCTGAGACTCCTCCATGCTCTGATCCAAACGACTGCGAATGACTACCTGGAAAGAGAGAGAAAAAAAGGGATGTGTGTGTGAGAACCACAATGGACTTAGAAAGAAGGGAAGCTGATACCCGTGTCACCCTCTGACACACACACATAACCACGCACACACACACACACACACACAGTAGTAAAGAAAAAGAAATTTGATCTGTGCTGAACACAAAGAGCTGTTGAAAAAAAGCAAAGAAGAGGTTGGCACAAAAAAGTGAGAGAGCAGAGAAGGGCCGAAAATGAAATCAAGATTGAAAAAAAAGGATGAAAAAATAAAAAGGAGAGACTCTCACTACCAGTTCCTGGTCAGAGTTGCCTTGGTCCAAACTCAAAGACACATCTTGCTCATCTTCAGGCAGCGAACCATGCAGTAGCAGGGCCTTAAAAACACAAAGGGTATAACACCAGTTTGTACTTTGGAGTGAGGTCGCTGTGTTCAGAAAGCTTTGACTAGTTAAAGCATTAGCTGGTAGTCTACTCTATTGCATAATAAGCACAGCATTTCAATAGCCTAAAAATATTTCCATAGAAATGCCACGGTATCCTACTAGATCCCACCCTTTTTTACTCCTAGGCGTAAATAGTGGAGCAATACAGACATGATCTTGCATTTGCAGCTCCCATACCCCAAAAACACTGCATGTGTTCTGGGCCAGTTAAGCCAGAACTTTGGTCTCTACAGTGCTTTTTTCATTGTAGTTCTTTTAAAGACAGATCTCAAACGCACCTGAGAAATTATTTTTCTAAACATACTTAAGCATAATTAAGTCAGCCAATAACACCTATGGCAGTTTTATTGGTAATGTTTATTTACCAGCTTTACATCCAATATCTTCCAAGAAAATATGAGAAAATACAGAATATGCACTCAGCTGTTAAACTTTAATACTGACGTCAACATAAGGCTGAAAAAACAAGGACAACAAATCTGTATTTATTCACAGAGGGTTACCAGAATCAAACCTTCGTATGCATGTACCTGTAAAGCAGACACCATTTTACGTGTGTCCTGCACCTCCTTCTCCAAAGTTTCACTGAAAGAATCCTCCAACGCAGTCTCCACTACAACATGAGATGGCTCAGCTACACGCACACAGACGTACACACACATAACTGTTATTACACGTCCAACAATAAATCTTAAGGTTTACTAATCAAATGCCGGTTTGTGGTGGGACAGAACTCACCACTGCTGTCGTGTTGTTGGTGGTCTTCCTGCTGTCCGTCTGAGTGGCTGCTGGATGGAGCTCTTGGAGATGACAGTGGACTAATGGAGCTGAGGCTCGAGGAGGACAACATACTGATTAATCAATATATTTTAGAGAAGCTTGTGTGTGCTTGTAAACACTTACTTACACGCAGTGTAAATAAAGTATTCTATGTGCTGCTACATACTACTTTGACCTGGCTGGGTGACATCTTCATTTTTGTAATATATCTGTAGTAATATAGAATAATATTTGTAAGTAATAAAACTGTCACTCTGATTACATGTCCAACTGAAACCCCGTTCTGCACTCTATAAAAATGACAGCAACAATGGCATTCCCCAAAATCACACTGTTTTCATAAACAACATATTAATGGAATGTTCAATATACAGTCTCTCTTTGACAGCTATTTGTAACTAATGCTCCTTTTGTTGTAATTATGGCTCTAGATTGGTGGCTTGTAAGAGAGGAGAGGGTATGGGACAGACACAAAGAAAGCAGCATGAGAATGACACATATTTTCTAAAATCCAAATTTGCCAAAAGGAGCCCTAATCTTTGCCTGCTTTTGCAAATCAAAGCAGTTACAAACTGCATGGTGCCTACAGACACTACACTTAATTTACAGTCTCTTTTCACATTGCATTATAGCACTGTAAAATTGTTATAGTTATGGAGAAAGAAGCATAAACTCACACACTTGCACAGGAATCCACACCCACATTGCCTCATTGTGTCTGGTCTTACCATTTCATCTGGGTCCCTCCCATAGTGGGCTACAAGTGGGCTAAACTGTGCATAACAGTTCCAAGGAGGCTAATTTCATCCTGCATGTGGGTCTCTGGCATCAGCATCTCAACTAACCCATGACACATGTGATTCTCCTAACTCCGACATGCCCCACCCCTCACCCCCCCCCTCCCCAGGCTAGCTGTCACGGCCACCAATGCAGCAGACACTGCTTAGCATCTCCCACTTAATTAAGCTACATAAGGCATCATCACGTCATTAAGCTCTGTTGAATCTCTATCTCTCCAAACAAAACGGCATCATCTTTCTACCAAAAATAAATGCATACACTTCTCTTTCTATCATTACAAACAGATACACACACACAAAATATGAGCACCACAGAGCATAACCGGACATATGACTGAAGAAGATAAAGACTGGTTGTTTCTTTTTTTTCTATCATCTGTCTGTGGTTTACACAGATATTTATGAAGTACCACACACACACACACACACACACACACACACACACACACACACACACACACACACACACACACACACACACACACACACACACACACACACACACACACCAGGGTAAAGTTTGAAGTACTAAAGTCATATGCTCTGTCAAGCAGTGAGACACACACACAAATGAACCACATAATAAAGTCTATTGTTTCCAAAGTGTGGAAAAGTAGGTGTTGAACACGCAAGATTACATAAGATTACATAAATGTAACTACCCTCAAACATTTGAACTGAATTGACACATTGAACCGTACAGTATAAATAGCAAAGTAGAGTTTGTTGAGTTGGAGTTGCACAGTCTTATGTAAAAATAGACTGTGCAAAAAACTAAAAACAAAAAGCAAAAGCAAGCAAAAAATGGTTACAGATTAAAAATAAGTTATTTACAGTATCTAATTTATTGGAAAGCTGTAGTAAACAATGTTTAATGTTAATGTTTAAAGCCCTGATTTAAACGAGCTAACAGTTTCAGACCTCAGGTATTGAGGAAGTTTGTTCCACAGGTGGGGAGCATACAAACTAAAAGCTGATTCACCTCACTTGGTTTTGAACCTGGGAACACTCAGGAAACCAGTCCCAGATGACCTGAGAGGTCTGGATGCTTCATAGTGTACAAGTAAGTCAGATATGTATTTAGGCCGAGACCATTTAGTGCTTTATAGACAAGTAAAAACTTGACACACAGGAAGCCAGTGCAGTGATTTAAGGACTGGTGTAATGTGCTCCACCTTCTTGGTGTTTCTTTAGGACTCTGGCAGCAGCCTTCTGGACGAGCTGCAGCTGTCTGATTGATTTGTTTCTAAGACCTGTAAACACCATTACAATAGTCTACCATGCTAAAAATAAAAAAAGTTTTTCCTGTATCTTTATAGCCAAAAAATAATTTCTTCTTCGGACCAAATAAATAATAAAAAAACATTTTTTTCTCTGTTTAGTTGTAGGAAATTCTTGCAAATCCACTCATTTGTTCAATGTACTTATTCAACAAATGTAAGGGACTGAAGTCACTGTTATGTAGAGTTGTGTATCATCTGCGTAAGTATGGTAGGAGGTGAATTTTGTTTGCTCATATTCATAATTACCAATTGACACAAAGTAGTCCCTATCTTGTAAATACAATTTGAACCAATTTAGCACAGCGCCACAAAGTCCCACCCACTGTTCTAGTCTGTCGAGCAGTATCTTACAGTCAACCGTGTTGAATGCAGCACTGATATTCATTAATACCAAAACCAGATGTTTTTATGCATCAGTGCTCAGTAAAAGTGTCACAGAAACTAATGCTTTTTGACACATAAAAATGAATCAGCAAATGAGGACTATACTTGTCCTTCAGCAAATATCTTTCTAATTGTACATGTTGCATTTGAGAGCACTAAGAGGCTAGTTATCTACTTTTCACCTGAAAATATATTACCCTGAATCAAATCGGCCTGTGACAGTGACAGAAAAAACATCACTATGTATTGTATGTGTGTATGTATGCATATGTACTGTATGTATGTATGCTGTTTTATCTCACAGTTAAAGGGGTGATAGAATGATTATATAGGGTATTTCACACTGTTCCTTAAGGTCTCCTAATGGGGTATGTAACATTGGTTGGGCTGAAAATGGCCTGGTTGATATTTTATTGGCTCTTATGCATCCCTGTGTTTTGGCCCTATTTGTAACAAGCGCTTTTCTTCCAAATATGGTATGTTCATGAATATTTAGATGAGCTGCGCAATGATTGGTTGAGCGAATCCCCATACACACACATTAGAGACGTGGCCCTATTTGTAACAAGAGCTTTTCTTCCAAATATGGTATGCTCATGAATATTTAGATGAGCTGCGTGCTGATTGGTTGAGCGAATCCCCATACACACACATTAGAGACGAGACAGCAGGTCTCATATTCCACTGCAATGTTTCTTACCAAATTCACTTCTGAGACTTTTTTATACGAGAAATCAACTATATAAAGCTCAAATATGGGCCATTTTACGAAAATTGATGGCTAATTGCAAATTTGGTAAGATTCGACTTTAGGAGCTCCACACAGTCTGACGAGAAAGCGGCAGCCTGCTGGGCTCCATACTCAGGGCAAAGTCACCCTTTGTGGATTACTGCACTACCGGGGCTCTGCGGCTGGCTGCCGGCATAACTATAATATATTTACAGTTTGAATTTCGTCACGGCACTTATATCACAGCTACCCCAAGATCTTACAAAGCTAACAGTTGTGTCTGATTTCAATTTAAGGCATTTTTATGAACATGGTCTGTGAAGGAGGACAGGCAGGATGGCGATGTAGCAACCCAGGCAGCACCGGCCCCTGAACTCCGACACACAGTCGGACAAAATTTGCAATTAGCCATACATTTTTGTAAAACAGTCCATATTTGAGCTTTACATAGTTGATTTCTCGCATAAAAAAGTTTCAGAAGTGAATTTTGTAATGGAATAGCAGAGATCTGCGTGACCCAGATTCAGAAGACTACCTGATCTCAGGTCAGCTGTGTAGCCTATGTAAATGTTGGGGCGTGACAAAGAGAGAGACTAGAGACAAATGAGGAGGAGCCACCGAGTTGACGTCAACTCGGCGGCTCGTTGAGATTTGCCCATTTTCAGAGTCAGTTTCAAATTCTGAGATTTGCAGAGGAAAGAGATGTCATTGGGATTTTGAGATTCTATGTATGTCCTATTTACCCGCCAAACTGTCATTTTTCAATATGACAAGGTAAAATCGGTTTTGCATTCTATCACCCCTTTAAGGCAATATAAAGTGCAATTGCTCAAGACCATTTGATATTAAACTATAAACTATATTCAGGGATTCACACAACTGTTTAGTTATGAGAATTTTGCTTTTTGTAAAAGCAAATTACCTGCTTGGCTGGGGATTTTCCGGCTCATCCGGTGCTCCTCTTTCATACTGCTCAACCAGTGCACGAACACACACATTCTTTTCCACATCTAACCCCCAGCCACTAAAAGATGACAAAGCAGAGGTAATTTATTCATAAATAAGAACTGGTACACAGTTTTGATATTAAATGTAAAGAGACAAGCCTTATTTTAGCAGTTCTGAGGATGGTAGTTTGGTGGTTTGTTTGTCCACCAGAGGACAGCAAAGACTACACGTTTATCTAACAAATGATTGCTGTGGCAGAGAAATTTTTGATATTACAGAAAGACATTAACAGGGGTTTGTGTCTGTTGATGATTATCACTGCCAGCATACCTGCGGATACGTGTGGTGCATGTAGGCTGCGAGGCATCATGTCGTGCTGATGCCAGTGCAGCAGCAGCACCTTGTGCTAGTGCAACAGTGGAGAGAGGGTTGTGGCTGGCAGAGCTTCTTGACAAACTCCTCCCACTTACTGAAGCAGCCCTGTGATTGGCTGAGGGTTTGAAGTGGGCAGCCAGAGCCAGAATTATCCTCATTACAGATTTCAGATTACCTTCAACAATGTCTGCGAACAGAAAGGTAACATATGTCCCTCAGTAATGACCTAGACATGTACAGTATTACATTAACACACGGTATTAACATGGGATGCCAAGATAGCAGCTTTATAATGGAAAAAAATTAGCTTTTATTAAGATTGCACACTAGGTTGCACATAATCACTGTTTCCCTAATGCACATGGAGAAATATGTATTCATCACAATGCAAATATGTCATTTTGCATAAAGATTTGGGGTCGATAAAATCTTCTGATTATAATATAGGTTCAGCAACCAGAAAAGTTTATGTACACCTGCTTTCGAAATGAAGAAAGACAGTAAGAAAAAAATAGAATTTTCTGTGATTTACCTCTTGCAGATATATGTGGCATGCGTATGTGTCTGGAGGAAATGAACTGCAAGACTTGCTCCACATTGTTCCTGCTTTCCTCTTTGTTTTGTGGAGCAACATACACTCTTTCCAGCACTTCCCCAGCTGCCAATTTGAATGAGATTTGAGAGAGAGAGAGAGAGAGAGAGAAGAAAAAGGAATTAGAAAAAAAATTGATGACCAATATTTTTTCACACTGCACAAACCTTACAGCCCTCCTTCTTTCCCTTTCTAAATCAGTCATTTTTACATACTTTTTTAATGTATTGTATCTATTCTGTATTTATGTTCTTGACTCTAGCATTACTTTGCTTTGTTGCTTATTCCCTTTTAAATATGTTTATTGTTTACTATATGCCCCTACTACACCAAGGCAAATTCCTTGCAAGTGTAAACTTGACAGTAATAAATCTGATTCTGATTCAAAAACTGAGGAGCATGAACAACAACCGATTAAGTTTATGGTTCTCTTTTAACTGTGTACTGACTATGGTGGATAATTGAAAAATTAACTTAAAATATTTGTTCAATGCAGGAATAAACGGGTTTAGGCCTCACCAGTCCGGATCAACGGAAGTACATTTCCAGGATAATTGCCTGACATGCCGGATGTCCCTCAACTTCCGCTCTTAGTATGTTACCGTTCTCAAACTCTGTTCGCTTCGGGAAACAACAACAAACTTCGAGCGTGGCAAGCTACATGCTAAAAAAATGGGAATTTTTTAAGAAAATTTGGATCGTGCAACAAGGCAGGCCTGCTTGGTTCTTTCAGGGAATGATTGTAAAGACTTGCAAAGAATATGTTTACGGCTAACTAGGACTTTTTGGACCGATTGGTGGGGATTGCTATGGACGAAGTGCACACAGTGATACACTGGTAACGTTTAACAATGTATCCAGCTAATTTAATGTTCCACCAAAACAAGTTCAATCCAGATATCATTTTGCAGAGCCGCCATCACTGCGTCCAGAACTTAATGGCGTCCAAGACAATTGTGATTGGTTTAAAGAAATGCAAACAATCCAGAGTGTTTTTTCTCCTATCTCAGAATGTATGTTTGCAGTAGCAAGACCTTACTCCACGGCGCTGTGTTGATAGGTCTGGCAATGTGAGACAAAGGCCTCACTAAAAGGCCAACCTAAATAATTTATTTTGAAAAAGTTTCATCTTCTGACACCAACATTACTACACCAAATGAGCAATTTGTGTGTGTGTGTGTGTGTGTGTGTGTGAATGTGTATTTACCAACTATCTCTATGAGTTGTGTGAGCACCACCCCATCCTGCAGATCATGCCTGAGGTTAGTGATAGGTTTCAGGCCTGGTTTCCTCTTCAACTGAGAGTTCACCCAGGAAACATAGGCTGCCAGCTGCTGCTGCAATCCATCAATCAGATACACACAAATCCAATAAACCAGAGGAACACATACACAAACACACAGCTTAAAGTGGGGGTCAAAAAAGGCTGAGACCATGATGTGACAAATGGGTTCCTTTGTTTATTATGTTGGGACAGGAGAGAGGGGGGCAGGGACAGTCTATTGTCTCACTGCCTATTACATTTTACTTTTGTTGTAAAGGCCAATCATGTAATCCCGTGTTCAGTCCAGAGCAACATTGTTTAGCATGCTTCCCCTGTATTTCACACGGTTACGTTACTATACCTTTACGGGTCCTGTTTAGTCACGTGACAGCCCGTCGTCCGGGATACAATACAAAAAAACGCACCCCATTTTGAACAGAACATTACACTTGACCTAAACTTAAATATAATGTTTGGTTTGTTTATGGCTTATTAATACACATACTAAAGCTACTTGGTTATATTATTTGTTGACAACCATTACACTTACCGTTTTGCTAGCGATTACGCCAGCTACCTAACTAACTAAATTGCTTTTTTTTTTTTCAAAACTAACGTTAACGCTGACGTTACACATTAACTTAATTGGACAAACTGCAGAAATTCGTTATTTCTACCTGAAGCTGTGGAACTTTATTGCCAGATTGTCTAACGATTGTTAGATGGTTTGCAAAGACCGGCGTCCGCTTGCTAAATGATGGCTTACCTAACTTAATAAATATCAACATTAGTAACGCTTGATAAACGTTACCTCATTAAAGCCCCCATGAAGAACCTCATCCAGCAAACTTCCTCTAGAAAGTGAGGCGATCATCTTTTAACTCGAAAACCCATTTAAGCTAGCTAGCTGGCTAGCTTCATTGACTCGCCTGAAACAACAGACAGACCCCCGTTTCTAGCGGCTGCTGTACTCCAGCAAACGTCAACAAACCGAGACAATTGAGGGATCGGAGGAGACGGCTGCCGTTACTCTGGCTGGGAGACCGGCGTCAAGTCACCCAACCACGCTGACATACAAGGCTTCCGGTTGCAGGTTTCAGAATAAAACTGCATTTGACAAACACTTCCGGAAGTCACACCAAGAGCTCTTGGTGTCTAATGTCTTGTCACTGCATAAAAGTAATATGTTAGCAATAAATAATCCAATGTCACACAATGGTATTTAAAGTTTTTGTTTTTATAAAGGTATTATATAACTAAAAGGCCACCATTCAGAAGGTTCCTAATTTGATGTCATTAAGGAGGAAGCATTAGCATTATGTGTGCAAAAATGTAGCCCCACCATCCAAATGAACTTGAAATGTGTTTCACAGATGGTTTAATACAATAATTAACACCTTTTTTTAACATTAACACTAGATGGCAGGTAAACCCCATTTTGTAATGTTTGCATCAATGATGCCTATCATTTACAGTATTATATTATATACTGTATAGTATAGTTCCTCATACTCCTTTTCAAACATGTAAGATTTAATTTGTGTTCATGATCATTTATTCATTAAGTTTGTGTTTAGGCGTATGTATATTGTTCATTTCATCTTATTGTTATTTTGTTTTTTATTTTATTATATTTTTTTTTTACCTATTCAAAATAAAATATAAACAATATATATACATACATTTAACAATATTCATCCTAATAAACTAACATTAAATTGATCTTGTGTATTATAAATAACGTAATTAGCCTTTTAACAAATACAGTACTTCAGTTCTTAATTACAAAGTTTATTGTGTAATGTGTCTTTACACCAGGTTACCCACAATATTCTTGCTCAGACCAAGAATGGCCCTATACCAACTTCAGCATCCAGCTATATCTTTCAATAGACACCAGACAGGGAGAGAACAGTGCAATTCATTATGAGTCTCATTCTACTCTGGCTTTCTGGCTGAGCATGGGTGGCTTGTAGGTCTGGAGGTGCTTGGGTTGTTCAGAGACGGAACTGGTGCTTGAGAGTCTCTTTCACTCTGGCTGGAATGATGTAAATGCTGCCTGGAAGGGGATTGTAATGACTGGGTAGAGACAGCGCTGAGATCCAGAATGTGACCTGCGGAAACAGTGCAAGAACTGGGTGTTGAGTTTATATATGTACTGCAATTACATTTTAATACAATTAATATATTTTAATCATGGAGCTTTCAGAATTTCATTGTTGATTATGTTGTGTTTTTAGCAACATGGTTAGAGAGATGGCAGTGTTGGCTGGTCAGTCTGTGACTTTTGTCCAGACTAAATTATGTCAACAATTACTGGATGGATTGCCATGAAATTGCAAGTGGTCTTTTGTGTTAAGTGCTAATTAGCAAATGTCTTCTTCCCACAAAAATGTCAAAAGTCTTAAAAAACCCATCATGTCCTTTATTTACCAATTCGCAAAGTGGTCTGATCCAGTATGTTGAGGTAAGGGAGGTAGATGTTGTTGGGTCCAGGAGGAGAGAAAGACATTTTTCCATTATCCAACACCACACTCTGACCAAAAACACACAGCTGAAAGAAATGGAGAAAGAGCACTAAGGTTTGCCTACTTTATGAATACTGACTAGTACAAGTATATCTGTCTGTGTGTGTGTGTGTGTGTGTGTGTGTGTGTGTGTGTGTGTGTGTGTGTGTGTGTGTGTGTGTGTGTGTGTGTGTGTGTGTGTGTGTGTGTGTGTGTGTGCGCGCATATGTTTGTGTACCTGCTTTTTCAGTAGTTTCTGTGTCAGTTTTAGAAGTGTGGTGCTCTGTACTCCTCTTAGGTCGCTGAGCAGCAAAGTGGCCCGAGCCAGAGTCACACTGGACCCTGGTGGCATGCATGTCCGTCCTGACAGCAGGGTCACTGCTTCCTACTCACATGCATTCAGAGACAGAACACAGCAGCACTCTGAATACTTTTAATAATTACACTTTCTACCATATCATATATATCATATCATATCATATAGTTGAAGGTCCTAACAACTTTGGGTAAAATTCTTGAGATCAAACTCTCACTTATTTTATGTTGTTGCTTTAACTCACAACAATGAGGCACTCTGTAATCCAAATGGCCTTGATCTTATAGTGGTTAGTACTCTGTGTAGTAGCCGCAGCAAAAGCAGTGATCACTATTAAATCACCTCATTTACAATATTCCTCCTCCACAAACTGTAAATCAGAGTAACTATAGTGGCTAGCTTGTACTCATCTTTAGCTATTACATCACTTGTCCTCTACAAACGGTCTATCAAAGTATTTTTACATCTGTAAAGAGCCAAATGATAAGTAAATAGCCTTTCAACATGTGCTAAAAGGAGTCTGAACCCTTCAATTTCAGTCAATCACAGCTATCATAAAGCCTCCTCTGTTGTTTTGCTTGCTCATCATTTTACCTTGAAAAATAAATTTTGTCCCTGAAGGACAGAATCAGCAGTGCTAGATAAACCATCTGTGGAATTGTCATTTGTCACAGATCATTTAGGGAAACCCATACTCAGAAAATAGCAGTAGATTTGATATTCAGAACAACAAGTGAACGAAGTTGCTGTGATCGTATAGTGGTTAGTACTCTCGTCCCACATTTTCAATATTCCTCCTCCTCAAAGTAACTTTACATCTGTAAAGAGCCAAACAATGAGTAAATAACCTTTCAACATGTGTTAAAAGGAGTCTGAACCCTTCAGTTTCAGCATATTTTGCTATTCAATCACTTGTTCCTCATTTCCAATATTCCTCCTCCATAAACTCTCTACGTACATCAGCATTAGATGTAGAGATATCAGGAGGGATTACTTCTATTAATACGTCCCTAACATAACCCATATCTACAAACTCCAGGAAATGGATGGAATTTGTTTGGAAGAATTTAATTCCCTTTTTTACCACACCTCACATTACAAATAAACAACTCTGTATCCAACAGCAGTGTACTCAGCAGTGCACATAAATCATTCCCACATTTTCTAGTCATGTGAAAATATTACTTGGGAGTATATATTTTTAGGCTTTAGAGAAATTTAAGGTTATGGATTTTCTAAGGATATCAGAATAAGTTGTGCTACTGGTTGCCTGAAAAAACTGGCAACCACAAACTGGTATAATAAGGAACCTCCCAGTCTTAAACAACAGATGGTCATAGGGATACCGTATATGTGATGGATAAACTGAACTTTGTAAACTGTGTCACTGCAAACAATGAGGACGCTGTCATACCTGGAACCAGATAAATCCAAGGACAATATGGACAAATTCAGAAGACCAAGAAATGTCTTTCTTTTGTAAAATGTACTTATTTGTTAGTTTAAAAAGTGACAAAAAGGTGTCTGGGTGTGTGTTGGTACCTGCAGCATTGCCATACTGTCATCAATCTTGCCTCTCTGTGCTTCCAATTCCGCACCTTCAACCATCAAAAGGGCTTGAATATCGAGGTCTCGCCATCGTGCACATTCATCAAGACCCTCCTGTAATGCCCGAGCTGCCTCCTCATAGAAGTTCTTACCTTGAAAATACAATTCCCCCCCACAAGTTTCCATGCACACGCACACACGCACACACACACTCAATATCCAATATTCAACATTCTATCACTGACCTATATGCAGAAGTCTACAGATTCTTTTTTATTAGTTAACTGTTGGAAGGTGCTGAATAATAAAAAGAAACAAAGTAAAGTAGTCCTCCATGTTTTTGTCAAGTGTACATTCAGTACTAGTTAGCATAGAAGGAAAAAGAATATAAAATATATAAATAAAAGAAAATTTGTTTTGACATTTGTACTCCTTATATTTCCTAATATTATTCCAACTGTTTTAGCCTACAACACACCACTCTTCTTAAAAATAAAGAGCAGCACAACACATGATCGAACCTGGGAAAAGGGCAGCAGTGCCAGGGATGTGTGCAGCCAGGCTGCGGACCAGAGCCAGGCGGCAACGCAGCCACAGAGGAACTCCAATTCTCTCACTGGCCTCAACTGCTCTGGGACAGTCTTCATCTAGCAGGGGGTTTGACACACTGCAATCTTCAGTACCCTGTAGACAGTATATTACACATGTAAACACATGCTTATACACACATCCTCAATTAAATACCATTATACTGCCCCATTGTGGTTATGTGCATATTTTACAAGTAAATGAAAAAAGTGACTTCATCACATTTCAGCTGCTAACACACTCAGAAGTACCACTTTAATGTTGTTATCAGTAATTTAGTTGCAGATGCTACTTTTGGTTGTAATGTTGTCATGTTCTATAATGCTTACAAAACAGTACACAGACAGGGATTTCATATGCTTGATTTTTGTTTTTAAAAAATCTACTTATTTGATTATGCAATATTTTATTTAATATAATACATTTATATCAACATACTACCCGTACACTTCCAATCCTGGCATGTGGGATCTCAGACGTAGGTTTCTGAGACCCAGGTATGAGTCCTCTCATGATGACAGGAGACGTCTGCAGAAGCACCAAGGATGAAATCGCCATCTCAGAACTGGAGGAGGAAGTTAATGGGGTTAGGATAGTCAGGAAATACAAACATGCTGTTAAACAAGCATGTAAACAAACACACACACACACACACACACACACAAAAGACAATCCCTACGTAACACCGTCGTACCTAAGTGCAGCATGTCGTTGCTGCAAGTATAGGTTGGCCTTTAGAAGATTGGACTCTACTGCCAGTTCCAGGTTTTCCATTTCGCTACAGGACTGAGATGTGAGCTGCTGCGAAATGGAGTGCAACAAGGAGGATGCTCCTTCTAGCAAAAGGAACTTCAACAGAGGAGATGACAGATAAGAGCAAGGTGACACAAACACGTTAGAAAAAAAAGTTGCTTCAATATTTAGTGTAAGGTGCAAAGAATAAATAAATCAATTTACAGTTAGTTGCAAACCCCTTAAGTAAAGATCAATTTAAAAATCCCCAAGAAGTCTTACCTTAATCCTTTCTGGAGTAAGCTTTTCCTTCTTGGTATCAAGGGTCAGCACTTTTGGCTCTCCTGTATTTAGACAGGATCCCTCATTGTCCAGTATGTCCTGTTCCACGGGTTTTGAGTTCACCGAACAACTTGTTATGCTGGCAGAAGCTTCTCCTTCAACAGCATCTGAAAGACATTCCCACTGTAGGCATAACAAACTATTTGATCCACAGTGACTCTTTTAGAATTAAATCAAATTAGTTGTATTTAAAGTGAATGTGAACACGTACACAAATACAACAAACAACATAAAAATGATAAAATAACATGGAATGGGGTTATTCTTACAGGTCAGTGTACAGATATACCGATACATTCTTGCAATAAAGTGACAGACTCTCATTTAGCCGTACAAGACTAAAGGTGGTTACTCATATCCGGAAATTGTAAAATTACCTTTAACTGTTTGACCAACTAAATAACCAATCTGGTAGATACATTGGTTACATTTTTCAAAGTAGCGAGGCATTTTTATTTCAAAAAGACACAGAGACATCTTAGATACTGGATATGTGGAGAACACAAAAAGGGCATGTTCCTTTGTGAATTAAATATATATCAGATTTATACTAATTTGGTTTAATGCAATCCAATGAGATACATCACATGATCCAAATAATAAACCAAACATAAATAACAGAGAAAGAAAGAAAAAAGTAATCTTGCTTACAGACCTGGCACAGGAGGGCGATGTACAGTGTTACTGAGTGCCAGGACTAGTTGAATACGAGCAAGGTTGAATCTGAGGCACAATGTGGATCCATACAGCATGCTGACATCTGGAGCAAAGTCACAGTTCACAAGTTCCTCCAAAGCCTAACCACAAACCACAACCACGCAAACTACATTAACTATATGTATTTGTTAATTTGACATATATAATGCTGAAAAAGTACAGTAGCAGAGAGACAGATAACAGGTCAATATTGCATTTTTTGCCTACTGCTGGAAGGGTGTGTGTGTGTGTGTGTGTGTGTGTGTGTGTGTGTGTGTGTGTGTGTGTGTGTGTGTTTGTGTCAGTACATTCATATGTTTGGCTGATTTGGACTATCGTTTTCAAATGAGTCAGGAAGACCAAATGGCAGGGGGATGGGTTTGGAATGAGGTGATTCTGTTATATTCTATTAAAAAAAAGAATATTGCACCTGTCCAAACTGTGGCAGTATGGTTATAATTTATCTGACAATTGTTCCACCAAATACAACGTGAGATTTAACTGTACATCTAAATTGGAATACTTGACAGAATTACACTAATGAAATTCCCCCAGATCTTCAGACATCTAAAGAAATCCTATATAGATAGTACCTCAGAATTGTCCAGGAGAGATTTGTTGCTGTAGAACATTTTCACAGGCTGCACAATAAGCACAATTTATAGTATATATTCAAATGTTGGCATATATTCACAAACAACATAACAATACCTTCAATATTGTGCAGAGGCAGCACTAGAACAAATATTTAATTTGACAGTCTTCCAGAAATACTGTATACTAAAATTAGGAACACATATCTCTCAAAGAGGGTGGCAGGCAAACAACCCATGTCTTCACATATTCCATGAAAGATTCAGATTTACAGTATACACAAGGTCAACATTGTAACAATATTAGATACAACAATAGAGAGATGCAACACTACCAAAATGACCAGTTTACACAGGCTAAGAGAGAAAAATGCAAAGAGGTAACATAGGTGTGTTTTACTTGGAGATTGTCTTTGGCAATGTAGTGTCCATGAGGCAGAAAGACCCCTGTTCCTTGAGTGAGCTGAACTGCCTCCTTTACAGCTTCAGTGAACAGACACAGTTCAGTAAGGGCACGTATCTGCAGAAGACACCAACACAGACTGAAAACTCCACTAGAACTACGGCAGGAAAAACATTTACATGTATGTACATGTAGAAGACACAAATGCTGACCTTAAGTATTTTGCCCTCAACAGTGCGTTTGAAATCTCTGCAAACAGTACCTACAAAATGTAGGTAAAGGGCTAGTATGGGCAGTAGCTGCAATTATAACCACAACATAACACGTTAATTATTTATCTTGAGCATTGCGTTTCAAAATGAGGACAGAAAGACAATTTTTACATGTGTACCGTGATGTAGTAGCCTGTGGTGAAAAGCCAGTGGCAGACAAAGTTAAGGCTGGTTACAGTGGTGCTGAGGTGAACCCTGTGGGGTTCAGAGAAAAGGTTGACTCCAGGGAGCAGTTCATCTCCAATGTTGTGATAGGCGTACTGGAGATCAGCCTGGGGCTGAGCCAGGGAGCAACACAGCACACACTAGGGAAGTGGACCAGACACACACACAACCATGTCAAAATGAATGCACACAAACACCACAATAAAAGCCTCTCCTTTCATAATTTCCTCAATTTTGCATTTTGCAACAAAAGTATGTTTATAAGGAGATAAATTAACATCCCCTGAGAGTTTTACCTTAAAGAGGTGTGCAGACATGAGACAGCACTTGGTCCTCTGGCTGATATCAGACGTTACGATATACCTGTAGATCAAAACACATCCCTCAGGAGCAGGTAGATTTTAAAGAGGTATGCTTGCAACACACGCAAAAAACACATCAAATCAATGAATGATGAACCTCATTAAACCTACTGTGCAATTTTAGCAGTGAGCCCAGCAGCCTGTAGACATCCCCAAATGCCAGCCTGTTTCAGGGTTTGTTGCAGGGAGTCACCCCCGAAGAACACACCATCCCATTTCTCTACAGCACCTGAGCTCTGTAATGCACAATCTACAGCTTTACTCCAGTATGAGTGGGCTGCCCTGGATATAAAACACAGGGAGGAATGAAATTATTATGAGAATGTAAGGAAAATCAGAAAAGCTTACAGACTTTTGCTGTATAATTGCAGTTAAAAGCAATATAATAAAAGGAAAAAAGGAAAATGTTGACTTGCTTCAACACACAGACACACACACACACACACACACACACACACACACACACACACACACACACACACACACACACACACACACACACACACACACACACACACACACACACATACACACTCAACCAACCAACCAACAAATTCTAACCGTGTGTTTCCATTGTAGAACTGTAGGTTTCCCATTTCATGCAGTGCCATAATTCTGAGGGAGTCATGGTTGTTGGCCTGGAGATACTCTAAAGAAAAGTTGTATGGTGATGGGGAGATAAGAAAGAGTTTTATAACCCTGACAGCCTGGCACATACTTTATCCAGATATTCCATGCTTTTATCTTGTCATGTAGTCTGCTGGTACTCTCTATAACACTTCTAACTCAGTGTCCCACCCATTGACAACTTGTTAATACAAGCCTTCATTATGTAAAGTGTGCAATAGACGTCTGTATTTTTAAGTATTTTGTGCTCTTACTAATGGAGGTGAAGTATGCAGCGCTGACAGTTGACATGTGGTCAGGACTGATAGGGAGGCTGTAGAGAGCATCTGGGGTACTGTAGTCCTCCTCGGTCAGGTCGCAAGGTTGGATGTTAGGTGTAGGCATAACTATGGGACTGAAATCAACCAGGCTTGCAGAATGGGTGAGACTTCTGCTCTGACAGTGCTGTGACTGTGCCGCAAAGCCTGGAGAGAGACACGAGTAATGTCAACCGTTAGGGTCAAACAGTTGTTGCGTGAGTGTGTGTGTGTGTCTCCAATCAATCAGCGCTGAACTCACAGGGCTTTGTGTATGCAAGAAGTAGCAGCAGTAATGAGCGACTATGCTGGAAGACCTGAAGACAATGTGGTCTTCTCTCAAGAGCTTGACGATAAAAGCTCAGTGTGTCTTCTACATCCAGAGGAACGCACACAAGGGACATGGCGTGCTGTATCTCTGCACCTTAGACACAGAACATATATGCACAATAACGTTATACATGCAAACACTGTACACACTTTCTACTTTCCGCTCTATGTAACATTTTGGTAATTTTGCACAATTCACACCCTAGTATGTCATCGTTCCACCATTTCTATGTTATTAGGGGTCCAAGCCCGAGGGGGCTGGGAACCGCGTTTGCAAAGCAACGTGGTTCACAGATCCAACGGAGCTGTGGAACCCTATTGTAATTTTTTTAATATTTGGAACTTTTCAGTTGTAGGGCAGCCAACATCATTTACAACTGCTAGAAACAATGTTTGTGTGATTGAAATATTTTGACATGACATGACATGAGGCTGGCTGTTCAGACCTTTAAGGTCAACTGCTCCTCGAGAAGTGGAGTTTGTGAGTGCTGCTTTTTTGGGAATAGGCGGTTGCTGTGCAGGGTTAGGAGTCCACCCAATGAGCAGCTGGGAGCCTGCGTAGCTCCTGTAAGTTACCTGAAATATAGAAAAGAAAGCAGTACAGATATACACATACAGTACAATAAACAAAATGCCTAAGTGTACACAAAAGAGGTCAACAATTTTAGCACATGAATATGTTTCTAGATTCTATGGTGTTGAAAGATGTTCAAGCTCTTAAGACATATCATCATATTTGATACATAGCCAAAAACGCTAAGAAAAGCCTTAAAATAATTTGGGGATTTCTTTTATTTTGCATTAATAAGGTAATACAATATCCCATAGTATTTGTTAAAAAGTATTTGTTTTATTGGCTTGCTTTTCCTTTTTGGGACTTTTTTTGACTATAGTATCCTGTAATGCTTGAATATGTTTCTGTGTGTAGGTATGTGATACCTCCTTGCCAGTGGCCTTCTGTGTCTTGACATGGTGTGGTTGAGGGACCGCAGGTCCTCTAAAAAAATCAATCCTTTCAAGCAGCCTCCTCTGAGCATGGACTAGTAGAGGAGTTATGATCAACGCATAACGCTCCCTGGGATAGACGCACCCACTCACACACAAACACACACACACACACACACACACACACACACACACACACACACACACACAACCATGAGCATGTACTCTGAGATAGGTTATTCTTTGATCCAGATTTGCAAAAAATATGGCAAAAAAAGTGTGAAAATCCATTTAATATGTTTATTAAAGGCACAATACATAGGATTTTCATAAAAGAAACTATGTACAGTATATTCTCATGATAAATAATCCCTCTCAATCATCACTTATGACTTATGATCAGAAGTGTGGAGCAGTTTCTGGGCCTAATTTACTAACACTAGCGCAGTTTGCGCTGCGTCTGTTTATGCGAGTTCGGTAATAGCGCACGCTCTTGCTTCCACATTTTGCGTAGTATTTATCAACCCTGAACCCCATCAGCCAATCACTATACCGTAAATTGCGCTGTAGCAAAGCGGTACTTGTGCTATGATACGGCTGAGTGAAGACTGCGATATTCCCACTGCTGATGCTGATGATGAGTTTGAAATGATCCTGCTGCCAATATTTGTAATGTAGCGAGGAGTTTAACATCTGCTGGAATGGGATGTGAACGCTGAGTGGGAGATTCAATTTCATCTTTGATTTATTCCAGTAACTCTAATATTGCTTTATCTGTAACGCTAAATAATGTTGTGTTCACTGACAAAGTGTAATTCTTGTGTTAAAAATATTTTCAGTCTTGCGCATGTCTTCGTCTTGCTCAAATTACTGTTGCCATTTCACCAGCCGCATAAAGGTCTACGAGGAAACTTGACTGTGGCTGGTTTAGACCTGCTTTTAAGAGGCGGAGAATTTCCCCCGCAGAATAGAGACACGCTCTTACTGACAGTCTTTGTAAATACCACGGAATATATAATTAGGTGCACTTTGCGCTTATCCTCCCACCTTTTTGGCTGCAACTCCCACTTTCCCCACGACCCTCCCACAAACTCATATTGGAAGCGCAACTTGTCTCTTCTCGCTCATGTGGCAGACAATCTGCGATTTTACCCGAGTGCGCCCTGTTTGTAAATAGCCCGCATCGGTTACGTCCGTCTTTGCGACCAATTAGCGCCTGGAAACAGGCGCAAACGGCTTGATAAATCTAGCCCTCTGTATCTGGAGGGACCCTGCCCTCTGCCTGTATTTTTTTATTTTGCTGTGTTCGGGACGTTTCTGGGCGTCAATCTCTATAATACCGTAGTGACCAGGTGCCAGATCGTAAGCTTGCATCCAAAAAGAAGCTACCAAAATGGAGGACAAAGCGCCGAAAAGGGGCGAAACACCAACTGGTGAGCACCGTAACCCTTGTTGAGCCAGAGAGGAGGACTTTGAATGTTTTGTTTAAAAACCGCAACCGACAAATCCTACTCATTCTGCCTTAAAGGATCATTTTGTTTTGGTTTTCAACCTGGACCCTATTTTCCCATGCATTGGTGTCTAATGTGAACAACAATCTTTGAAATTGGTCCAGTACTGAGTGAAATCGCTGTAACCGACAGCTGCAAATTGGGCAACTGCAATGTAATCATATATGGCAAATGTCACTAAAAGGACTATCTCTGTAGGGATCCCTTTCATAATGTTGTTGGACACTTAGAATAATAATCTGAGCATGTCAGTGGCACAAGAAGCACTTTTTAGGGACGTAAATTGAAGGTGTGCAATTGCTCATTAATGTTACATTGTAGCTTGTTTTGCAGCGTTCTTGCTTAGTACTGGACCAATTTCAAAGATTGTTGTTCCTATCAGTCATTTAGACAAAAAACATAGGAAAACAGGGTTACAAAAAACCAGGTTGAAAACACAAAAACAAAGTTACTCGTAGGATTTCTGTATATTATAGCCTACTATAGTGAGTGTGTGCTGAGTTTTCATGGTCCTAAAAGTCTTAAAATGTAAAAGCTCCACACAAATTCCCTTTTAATGATAGGGACCTGCCCCTAATCTTTACTCATCTCTGTCTCTCTTGAATGTTACTATACAAAACTATTTATTATTTAATGTTAGCTCCACTTGTAGATTTATGATTGCAATATAGTCTGTGCTTTGCAGAAAGAAAATGGCCTTACTCACCGTGTGTATGAGTTGAAAACTAGGGCAAAGTGGGCCAATCTCTCCCATTTGTGACTGTCATGGAGACGCTCCAGAGTGTGCAACACCAGTGTGCGGACCCAACGCAGGTCCACCTGGGTGCTGTTATCCAGTGGGGCTGAGAAGTGGAGACTGGACTCTAGTTCCTCCTCAGTCAAGTCGCTGTCATACAAACTCCACAGCTAGTAGGGACAAAGATGACGATGAGAGATAAAGATCAATGTCACAAACAGGACTTTGTAGCTTTAATGTGCTTTTGCTCAGATGAAAAGATGCAGACTATAGTGACAATAGCTATCATTGAAAGCCTATAGATTTAATTACACCTTTAATTGTTTTTCATACTTTATAAAAAGGATAATTATGTGAGTGAGTTTTTTTTAGACAAGCAGCAATGTGTCTGTATATCAGTATAGCACTTGCCCCGAGTCTGTTCAGCATGTCCATGATTAAGTCAGTAGCCAGCACCAGTAGTGGGGTGAAGGTGGTGTGCAGCTGGTCTGCTGTGATCAGGGAGGGAAGTTTAAGCTGAGCAGCTCTCTGTACTAGAACATTGATTCTGCAACTCTGGTCCCACACAGTCTGACACACACACTGAAGAGTGGTCCAGTGGCTGCCACGATGGGCCAACACCTGGAAAATATAAAAAATAGATACATAAAATACAATACCCAGATTTACACTGTATCGTCACATGTAATGTCAGCATTTCTGTACTTGTGTGTGAGTGTATGTCCATGTATGTGTGCAGTACCATGGCCCTTCGGAGATGTAAAGCAGCTTTGTTAAGTGAGTCCAGCAGCATCACAGCAGTGTGTCTGTGTGTCTCAATCTGCTGTTCCACAATTTGAGGGAAGTCCTCTCCCTCCTCACAACTCTCATCTGTGACAGAGTCATCCACTTTGACTGCAGAAAGAAAAAAGTGATGAAACAGACCATGTGACTTTTTCTTCTAATTTGAGTGTTCCTCACCCTCATTTTTGCTTCTCTTTTGGTGTGCAGCCACATACTCCCTAAGACCAGAGGGAGAGGAGTCTCTCTCAGAGACAGCCTCATATTTAGAAGACTGCTGTGGCTGTGAGTTCTTCCACACTAGGACACCAGAGTAGGCCAGAGAGAAACACAAGGGATTTAACTGCCTGTAACTGAAACAAAGTACATACAGAACATAAATATTATAGGCATGCACACACACACACACACACACACACACACACACACACACACACACACACACACACACACACACACACACACACACACACACAGACACACACACACACACATATACCGTATATATGCAATATTATTTAAGACTGACTAATGCTGCTCAGGGCCAATTAGAAACTGTACAGCCCAAGCCCTTGGGCTAGTTAATGTAACTGATGTAACTGATCAATAAAAAACACAGAAAAGGTGAAGTAAGGGAGCTGGTGTCTTGTGAATAAACCTGTGCTGCAAGGCTCCTCCATGCAGCTGGTCCAGCCCCTGGTAAAGCAGCGCTAAATGGGCTTGAGCCATGCTGTAGTTGAGGTGAGACTTCCACACTCTCTCCTCACAGCACATGTTCCTCAGCTGAAGATGCTTCTTGTGGCGTTGCACCATATACGACATTATGGTTAGCAGGTTCTCCACAACCTGCATTTCCCTACACATACAAGGATAGAAGTCCAGTGCACATGTGGTTATGTGGACCCACACATATAATTACGCACAAACACATGACCACAACACACATATACATACTGTACCTGTTAGTTCTCACTCTCTGAAGCATGCTGGGGGGCATTTTCTGTTTTAGTTTCTTTCTTGTATCATCATGTGAAGGTGTGTTCTTGTTCTTCTACATAAAGCAGCACAAAATATTTGGGGTTAGGGTACATCCCTAATGTACTGTACTTACGTATGGTTGTGATGGGTGTCTACGGTATACATAAGGCACTACAATTAGGAGCAATCCACAGGGAATTTGTTGAACATATGGCTACACAGTAGGTTGGAGCTACTTTACAATATCAGAAACTAAAAAAACTAATATACAGTATGTCTTAAAACAGTTTTACATCAGTAAAAAAATATTTATGTGGATTCCTATAGCTCATTACGCTTGGCATGGTCAGACTCAAATGATGCCAGAGGGGCATCACCTGCAAAAGGCGAGATGCCACCTCAGCTGCTTGGTAGATCATTGCCAATAAATGGTGATGCAAAAAAATCTTTGTATAGCACAGATGTTTAGGATATTGTATGTCCTTGTGAATCTACATGCATGTGGTTAGTATTTGTGTGTATATTATTCTTACCTGTGGTGGTTCATTTCCTTTTGGAGCCTGAGCACTACTTCTTCTTTTACTCTGACTGTTTCCCTCCAAATATTTAGTGGACAGTCCCATCACCTCATCACGCCTGACAAAGAGAGAACCATTCGCATACTGTCAAGCTTTTATCAGCGAGGCAAAACAGCTACTATCTGTAATACAGTGCAGTATGAACCATACATAAGTGGCTCGACACTAATGCATTGTTTCATGTTTTGACTATAACAGTATTTATTTGAGTTTGAAAGGATACAACGATTATGAAATTAAAGCTGAAATCTTTTATTTTACCATTTCTTTTTTTAAATCAGCAAAGAGTTGAATAGTCAAAGCACACCTGGAAAGAAATTCAAACATGCTTTGTCCCCACTTTAACACAAGGTCCGGGTGGCCTTCTTCCATGGTTCTCTGGACAAGTAGTGCCGCAAACTCAATAAAATATACCTTGCGTCTGTGCTTCATCACTATAAAAACACACAAACACAAGTGTAAATGAACAAGACTAATTATTCATTGAAAAAGTATGTGTGTGCCACTCACCATCTTGATAGGCCTCCTTTAATGTGCTGTTGGAGATCACATCATACATTATGGTTGGATCCTCACAGCCAGTCAGTGGGCGTGCAGTCTCTACAGAAAAAAACAATTGTATACAACGTGGAGTTTAGGAGAAAATACTATATGAATCTATGTGTAACTGCAATATCATCTATTATGCTTGACAAAGTATATTAATTGTTCACAGAACAATCACAAAGTTAACCAGCTGAGAGATTCAAACAAAAATGTAATGAAATATTTTAAATTCTAGTTTTTTAACTAGAATTTTCAGCTTTCTAAAAACATGTGTTACATGGCAGTGTTAGTTTCAGTGTTTTTTTTTTAAATTATTTTCATCAACTTTCATTAAGTGTGTAATATTTTGTTGCCAAAATTTTGAAATAAAAGCTGTATTAATAAAATGAGAGAAAGTGTGTGTGTGTGTGTGTGTGTTACCATTGTCTACAGTGAGAGCTGTGAGAGCTGCTTCAGATGTGATTCTTTTCTTGTTCTTCCAATGCAGTGCCTTCAGCTGAAGGCTTATCTTTATTTCACCCTTGATTGCAGCATGATCTGTCTTAGACTACACACACACACACACACACACACACACACAACAGAACAGTGGCGCAAAATGTACTTAATTTGGAGTATATTTGAAATGATTTAATATTATAACATCAGTAAAAATATGTCAGTCTTTTATAAAAATCTGAAAATACATTGGGTAATCATATTTATTTCATTTCATAATCTTAAATCACTCTAAGAGTGAGGCTAAATTATAAAATAAATCTACACTTGTTTCTTACACCCACAGCTTTATTGGCAATTCTACTGATCTGCAGCTGGGCATCATAGACCTCTTGGAGCAGGCTGCGACCACAATCCATCAATACAGAAGCCATCTGATGCTCCCTGAGGACTCGTAATGCCTGGTCAGGAAGGATGAAGGATGAAGGATGAATGAATTGTAAGTCACTGTGGATGAGTGGTAACAATCACCACTACGTAAAAAGTATATATATGATACAAACATACATACATACATACTATGTTCTATGAAAGATGGTAGTAAAATTACAATAAAATTGAAAACATTTTTAATTTACTTGTATTGAAGTCATTTTTGCACTGAATTATTTTAAATGTGACACTACTACAAATCGTGAAAAAGTAGTTACGTTGCTCTACAATAAAGGCAAGTTAAGAGTTAATGCTAAGTTTTAGCATGCAACTCAAATACACGTTTTCAAGAGCACTGAAACTTGTATGGTGTGCATGCAGATAAACAGTTTAAACAGTACATAAACACATGCAGACACACCTTGGACAGGTAGTAGGTGATGCAGGCTATCATGTGCATTAATGACTCTGAGGTGTTTCCAGTCCATTTTTGTTTGAGAAGACCTGAATTCTCCTCCAAAACTATCAAGCATTTTTTTAGCACCTGCACATCAGAATACAGGAATAGTGACCATACACACAGTTATGAATTGTTTACAGTTTGTATTATTTTACATTGTTAACAAAGTAAAGTTGTCACTTGTATGACAAAATATTAAAACTTAAATGGATGAGGTATTGCATACCTGTACCACAGGGTTGCAAAAGATCTGATGGAAGATTAGAGGCGCCAGGAGGCCATAACATGTAACTACAGCTTGCACGGCAGCGCTACCATCATTCAACCACATTGCCAGGTCCATGGCCACCAGCATTCGTTCACACTCTGCCAGTCTGGCTTCCTGCATTCAAACACGTGCACATATCATTTATTCATGTTTAATTTATATCATTAATCTGTGTAAATACAAGCAAAAAAGGAACATAAACTTGCACACTGGGATCCTGCTAATAATGATAACTATCCAACACACTGTTTATGACAGTCATTCCATGTGGAAAATACATAATCACCTAACATAATGACCACCTCTCTATCCAGATAAATTTTGTACCTGTTCCCAGATAAATGGTCCATTGTCACTGAATGAGTCACAATAGAGCGATCCCTGCTGAATGTTGATCTCCGTCTCAATGAAGATGGAAGCGAGGAACAACTGACACAGGTGAGGAGAGGAGTGTTGCAGGGTCTGGATATGTAGCCTTCAGCAAAGCGAATGGGGATAGAGCAAAAAGATATTTGAAAAAGCAAAGAAATACAGACTCCTTGACTTGAACTATGTGATGTGTTTCCCTCCTCACCCTGTGATAGTGAGTCGTTCCTGTGCGCTGTGGGACCTGGGGTCAGGGTAGGTATAGTGGATCCACAGTTCTCTGCAGGCTCTCTTTGCTACGGCATACTGCTCTGTTTGAAATGCCACCTAAGGAAGGAGTAAAAAATGTTACAACCATAACCCTGCTTTGTCTGTGGCTCTGTGGGGAACAGTGTTAACGTATCCATCAGTTTGGCATGGGCCAAAATCCCAACAATGAGCAACAGCAGTGTGAGTCATCATTATAATGCCTAAAGGCTCTCCATCTCCCCCTCCCAAATAAGGCAACGTGTACATATGTGTGAGGGTGAAAGTGTTGGACCAAAGCCCTGCTTTTCTTCCCCAGGGGTTTTCTATCACCAGGAAAAGCACCTGGACCCAGCAAGTGAAGAGAGTGGTGAGGTGACAAACTAGTACCAAGTGTCTACTAGTTTTCACTTGTGTGTTGTGTACCTGTGCCAAGTGAGCCCACGTGGAGAGCAGTGGTATCGGCAGGGATGCCAGCAGTGGGAATGTTGACCCTCCTATGTTGTTGCCCAGTAGCTTGCCCTGGCTGTTGTAGGCTGCTACAGCAAACAAATACTTCTGGTTGGGCTCCAGCCCCTCTACCCTCAGCATGCACTCATCAGATACTGCTGGTACCTGGAAACATACAAAGTCAGACCTAATTATGGGCACACACCAGCTCATACAAGTTGGTGAAAATTTATTCCACTAGACCTGACACTCTTTGACAGAGATAAATTGTACCATATTTCCAGTTCCTGGCAGACTGCAGTCTCCAAGGCGGACTTTCCGGTTAATGCCCTCAGCTGCACGGCCGCAGAGCTGGTACCAGCACACCTGGAAAGAAACACGAAAAAACAAACGTATATTATAAAAAAAAAAGTATAGAAATTGTGTAGGATTATTTGCTACTTGTTAGAATAGTAAATTAAAATCTCACTTGTCCCTCTAAGTTATAAGGTGCTGGGGCAAAGGTTAAGGAGTGGTCAGTACGTGAGAGCAGGATGGGGGGAGGTGGAGGGTTTTCTTCTTTCTCCTTCATCCCTTTGTTTTCAGCTGGAGTCTTAGGGGTGGTGGAGATATACAGTTTTCTCTCTTCCACCCCTGCTTTCTCTATCAAGGTGGAGGCCTCCTGGCAAGAGCAGACGTACAAACCAGTTGTATTATGTACACTTCATAAAAGGTCACCTAAATCACCAGTCATCAGTAAAAATGGCTACATCTGAGTCCTTTTACCTATACAGTGTGTACAGAAATTAAATGTGCCATTGAGGCCTCTAAAAGTTAAAAAGTAAAAGGTTTAAATTCCAACAATTGACAACACTAGCTGGCCTCACTGTTTATTATGGCTTAAGAAACAAAATAGTATTTATTAGTTAAGACCATGTTATATTACTGTGGTGCATGTGAAAATAGCCCATTTTTACACAGCTGACTGTATCTAAGAAAGTGTGAATGTTTGTGAATGTGTAACCTCTAGCAGACTCTTGGTTTTGTTGCTGTTATTTGGCCCCATGTTGTTGTACGCCATCGAGGCTTTCTGGATCAGGAAAAGAGCTTTGGACACCTTGTTCTTGTTGATCCGATCCAACAGTTCAGACTCCACGACTAGACACAACCAAAAGGCCCCGGGACAAACCACTATATTGTTAATTAGGCATGATTTATTGGCAGACATTTAATTTTTTATTAATTATCATTAACCATTAATTACTGGCAAAGATTTCAACTTCTGTTACCAAATCAGCAAGCGCTGGGTTAGGATATGCCATCATTTTTATCAATGTAAAATCAAGTACAAACTCAAAATCACCTGTGAGTAAAATTGTCAGTGTGGCAGTGAGTCTGACCTGCATTCAGCTGTAGTAACTTGAGGGAAGCCCTGTGGTGGATGATGTCTAGCTCTAGATGAAGGTCTGTGGCCAGCAGGAACATATGTGTAGACTGAGTGTGTGGAAAGGCTTTACTATCTGGTTCTGCCTTAGATTCCTCTGCTTCTTTTCCCTTCTCACTTATTTCATCTTCTTCATTTCCCTCTTCTGATGATGTCAGAGAAGATATGGAGGGAGTTGATGGAGGGAGGAGACTAAATTTCTATCCGAATAAGAGGAAAACAGATTTTAGTAACACTAACCCACTGCATTTTCTCAAGCTACACTTTTTTTTCATCTTACAATACAATGTTGAGATCCTAAGTCAAAGCAACACTTGGTGTAAAATGAACAATTGTCAGACTGAGTGTTGGACTGGTTGACTTCCTACCTGAATGAAGGCAGAGTCAGTGATTGCTGAGGAATCTTGGGGCAGCAGTGTAGCTACACCCTTTGCCAGAGCTTCAAGACCTCTCTCCACCACCTCACACACCTTCTGAAGCAGCTCTGTACTTGATTTCTGCAAGCACACAAACCCACATTGGATGATGCATTTTTTTGTGCAATATTTCTGAAAAAGTGAGACTGAAAACAGCACATTGGAGTGATATGTATGATATGTTTTGTCATCACATGCTTACACTTATATAATAATAAATAATTGTAATATACAGAACTATCATTTGATGCCCTGCATAGACAGTCAATCTATTCACAAACCTCAAGAAGAGAGAAATAGCGTGGTTTCACACCCTCACAGTCTGCTTCAAGAGCTCCTAGACATAAGACATGAGAACAATAATATTGTCCGACTATGTGAACATGACATGGGTGTGTCTGAGTGACCAATCAAATACCACAGTGATATTCTATAATATAAATAAATGACACAAGATGAAGTACAAAATATGCATGTTTTCAGCTGTCCTACTGACTGAAACACAGCAAATGGTATAACTAGAACTCACCTGGATATTGATTACTGCATTCAGCTGTACTCTCTAGCAGTATGGCTAATGTGTGGATCATATCTGCTGTCATTATGCAGTCGATAGTTGCCAGGTCACAGGCAAAGGCCACCTCACACAGCATAGACAGACACCACAGCCACTGCAAACATGTTACATACACAGCAATGCATGAAAAGAAATAAGTAGGACATTTACATTAAACACACTGTAAACACTTTAGGCAAATATAAGTTAATGTATGTGTTTTATTGTGTTGAAATTAATGTTACAGTTCAAGCTCAGTCCTAAATTCCCCCCAAAAAATCTATGCTGTGAAGAGGATAAAAGTAGCAACAGTCAACAGTTCCAGTAATGCTTACCTTTTTAAATACATACCTTGTCATAATTATCTACCTTCTCAAGGTAGTGTGTAAACTCTAGGTTATGCAGCTGATCTTTCTGGATACCCAGCTTCACTTTACCCCACAGAAATAACACAACATCCAAAACCAGATCTCCATCTGGCTGCACCTCCTACACAAACACACATACATACAGTATTAGTATTGGGAGTAATGCGTTACAAAAGTAATGCAATTACAGTAATGTATTGCTTTTTGCTGTAACCCAGTAATAAACGCATTACTAATAAAGGTTCACTAATATTAATCCCGTTACAATCTCAGTATCCCGCGTTACAATGCATTTTAACCCGAAATGAAGTGAACACCGCGAAACATTTCGGCACCAGAGAAAAAAAATCTGTGAGTAAAAAAGTAACGTTATTTCCTGTTGCTGGAATTCAATGGTTGAGATGAAATTCACAAGCTACCTGCCAAGTCATACTTATGCAGTTATTAAAGTAAAAGTAACTCAAAAGTAAAGCAAAAGTAGTGTATAGCATTAGAATTCAGAATGATAGTAACTAGCAAAGTAACTTGCTCAACACTGTACAGTATATTGACACTAAACTAATTAGCTCTACCTCTAAGTGTAATCCTAGTCCCTGGTATACCAACCCCAACACAAACACACACATAGCATAGACACTTACAGGAGCAGAGCCACAAACAGACTTGTGCAGGGTGTCTACCAGGCCAATGAACTCATCACTCATTGAGAATGAAGACTTGTGTCTGTCTGTTGGAATCATCAAACAAAATAACCACATTACATTTCAGAGATAACTGAAATCAGTATTCAATATTTGTGATCAAGTAGCTGAGGCCCAATGTTGAACATGGTATTAGTACCTAATCTGAATGCTAGGTAATGAACATTAAATCTTAAAGTGTGTCAGCTAATATTTGACAGGAAGTAACACGGTAAGATACACATAAATTTGACAGCAGCTTGGTAACACAGTGAAATATTCAACTCAAGGAATAAAGGAAAAGCAGCAGGTTGTTCAATGATCAATGTGGTCTAGGCAACAGCGATGAATGGCTTATAAGAATCCCTTGTGGACAGTTTCTATTAAGCCATTTATCTACATAAAGGTTTAGAGGTTTGGATTATCTAATCCAGTCCATAAGTGGCACAATTTTACGTTTGCTACCATCAACTATGTTGTCCTCTCTAGGATGGCTCCTCTGGGAAGACAGCAGACTGTTGAAACTGTCAAGTAAAGCAAGCTCCAGCTCTGCCCTCCTGAATGACTGACCTTCCACACCCTGACACAGAGAGAGACACTCATCATTTAGAGACACAGAACATATGAAACTCAAATTGGAAACACAAGAATACATAAGTGAGATAATAATAATAATAATAATAATAATAATAATAATAATAATAATAATAATAATAATAATAATAATAATAATAAGTGAGAACTGAGAGCAATGGAGTGTATTCCCCTTTTGTGAATAATGAGATGCTTGTGTACTACTCACAGACAAAACCTGCAGTATCTCTCTGGCAAGTTCAGTGAAAGCATCTGGCTGCTTGTACTGAAACAACATCTTAATAAACCTCATCGCAGACATGATGGGCACTTTGTTTTCTCCTAGCAACACAAGACATCACATTACTTGACATGATTTCCAAAGCACTGCGAAAAACAAACACCTTGCAACATGTGATAAAGTGCTGTACATGTTGATTGTAATGTGAGAAAAAAGGACAAAGAAAACAGTGACTAACCTGCAATGGCTAAATCCATTAACGTGGATGTTGGTGTCAGTGCACTAAGACTCACAAGAGACTTACTAGTAGTTGTGACTCCTTCACAAACAGGAAAATAAAAGCACATCATTCAATACACAAAGTGAGCATTCCTCACCTTAAACACCCAATTAAATTGTAAATGTTTGTAACCTTGTGCAGCACCTATAGGTTTCCTTAATCGTGCACTTACTGTAATCACTGCAGAGTGTTTTTTTCTGTTGTGTGTTTCTTTTACTAACCAGATAATATACTAATGCCAGCAGACAGGAGTTCTAGGATGACCTCCTGCAGCTCTGGATCATCTGGCATCCTCGTCTGCAGCGGGCGTCTGGTGCTGTCCCAAAGTGCTTCCAAGATGCCCAAGAACTGCGCTGCACTGCTGTCAAACAGGCCCATTAGCATGCGCTCTGTTGTAGTACGAGGCCACGGCACCTACAGTAGATACAGGCAGGTATACAAGGACGCTTAAAGATGATATTTAAAGTGATGGTTCGGAGTAATTTCACCCTAGGCTGCTTTGCACCTTGACCTTGAGCCAAGCAACCCCCCATAAGCTTTTTTCCCTTGTTATAACGTTGGTCGAGTTAGCGTTATCAGCTGGTTAGCTTAGTGCAGGCGCTAATGGATCCACGTTTGTATCACGTAAAGTACCCCACTAATAATGCCCGGAATGAAACCAAACGTCTACAGTAGTACAAATAGTTCCTGTACTTATAAAAATGAGGCATTAGAAACTTTGTAACTACACCAGAAGTATATTTAAATAACACTTGCCTGATGGATACTCCTCTTGGCTGCTATCGCGCGAGATCACGCACAGAGCACAGCATCTATTGCCGGAAAAGACTACTGGAGAAGAAGATCCAAGAAGCGAGTGAACAGCAGAAGCAGCTACTGCAGCGTGAGGCGATAGGACAAGATGCCACACAGTTGTATATATCCCGGCTGCGGTTTAAAAGCAATAGATGTGCTCTGTGCAGGATCTCGCGCGATAGCAGCCAAGAGGAGTATCCATCAGGCAATTGTTATTTAAATATACTTCTGGTGTAGTTACAAACGCTAACTCGACCAACGTTATAACAAGGGAAAAAAAGCTTATGGGGGGTTGTTTGGCTCGAGGTCAAGGTGCAAAACAGCCTAGGGAGAAATTACTCCGAACCATCACTTTAACACTGAATATGATCACATGGCAGTAAAGTGCATCTTATTACATTGGGTATGTCCTTCAAGGTGCTTTTGGTTTTGATTCTGAAAATGGGTTTGTGTCTCCTTCTGGCCTCAAACACTGCACGCTTGAAAATCATGGCAGCCAGCTAGGAAAAAAAAGAGATGTGAATCACCATTTCTTTGATAAACTAAAGAAGAGCACGCCAACATTGTAAAAGCAAAACAACAAACTGTTAAATTGGACATAGAAAGTCACAAGAAACTTCCTACATCTTCAGAGAGAAACGATCTGTATGTGTCTGTATTCATACACACAGTGGTGGCTGAGATGTGTGAATGATCTCTACTCTCTAATATTTTATCACAGTCACAGTATTAAGAGTATATTTCGTTAAGAGGAGTCTCCTGCCTTGATAGAGGCTTCTTTGTAAGCTCTCTGAGTCTCTCTGGTGGCAGGAACTTCATTCTGCTCCTCCAGCTTTGCTAGCTCATTGATTTTTCCAAGGGCTCTCCTGGCAAATTCCTGAAAGCATTTCAAGACACACAAACAAAACACAGATGGGCAACAGAACTTTCAAAATAATTAAAAAAATAATTGTATGTACCTTTTCTATGTGATTTTAATCTGTAGATTAAATTTCGTTAAATAATAACTTATTATATCAGCCTGTGAATAGTCTGTTAATATTGTGTGCTTGCAAGTGTCTGGTTGCAGATGATGTGTGTCTTTCACCTCTGCCTGCACAGCAGCCTGGTTGTTATAGTAACAGTGGCAGACAGCACAGTAGAGGGTGACAATCCATGGCAAATACTTAGCAGTCATCAGAGGAATGGACAGCTCTAAACTGATGCTTGCCCACAGAAGGTACTCCAGTGCCTGGACAGGATCATAAATGGTGGTATAAAGAATCATTATGGTAGGGTTCCACACAGCGAAATTTCGCTTCACTCTCAGTGAGGTTGAATGAAGACGATATTCGCCCTGATTGGGCGAGATGAGAGCGAATCGCCAAGGCAAGCAAAACAAAGTTGACAAAAGTTTAACTTTATTCAAATGAAGATAACTCAAGAACCAATCAGGTCCGCGTGTTTGTTTTTGGAGGACCAAGATGGCAAAGGTTATCAGAGCTGTAACGTGAAAATGTGTATGTGATTAAAATGTCTTGCGTGTTGTTTTCGCGACCACGGCACCAAGATTTCGCTGGCCAAAATTCGCGAGGTGTTTCGCTGTGTGGAACCCTACCGTTACACACACAATTATATCTACATTATAGTTCAAACTAATTTCTGGTTATCAACACATTATTTTCTTTAGGTAAAAGTACCACTGTGTTTTAGGAGTCGCATTGCAAAACACCAGAGGGAGGTTAAGGACACCAACCAATGTGCAGAAGAGAGTGAATCACTAAAAACTCAAATAATTAGCAAAGAAAAAAACACCATGTTAAAACTGACTGGTTAACCACATTAACCAGTTAGTTAGGGTTTTTCCAGATCTCCCAAGGCCTCATTATCAAACATTTGCACCATGTCTGTCACACACAATTTCTCACCCTCATCCATTTTACCACTCCATTTAGAATGTATCAGCCATGGCAAAAATTATCTTTTGAAAAAGCTCTTTGGAAGACTAATCAGTTGCCAAGTTGCAACCAGAAATACAGTAGTACAAGTCCCATCTATCATCTATCCATCTCTTAGTACCTCCGCACTACAATTCATGGTCATCAGGTAACGGCAGATGGTGTAGATGTGTAATGAACCTGGAAAAGGTTAGAAGAAAAAGAGAAAGATGTTAGTTCTACAGTAATATATCAAATACAGTAGAATCTCGTAATGTCTCACTTCATTTTAAATTCTCATCTTGTCCTGTCTCACACTTTGACAACTCAATTTGTTCTACCAAAATATTTTGTCAGACAAAAAGCAAATACTGGACAAAACTATATTAGTAGTATTATTATACCATTATATATTTGCCAGCACAGGTGCTCATGTTGCTGAAATGCCTGCATCATGATCCTGATGAAGTTCAGCAAATGCAGAAGTTTACAGAGTCCCTTCTGGCTGAGGATGCTGTGCCTTTTCTCTTGCTCAAATATACACAGGGCACAGCCCTGCATTGCACGGATCTACAAACACACACACACACACACACACACACACACACACACACACACACACACATTATGCAACTTACAGCATATACTGTAGATATATAACAGTTCAGGAACAAACGCCTTTAAATATCAATGACCTTTCTCCACATGAAAAAAAATTCTGATTAATATAAAACAACAAAGTACAACAAGTATAGCATGCTTTTCACTTCAGTCAGACTATGGATAGTCAAATATATTACACAGCAACTCACTGCACATAAGCTCACATATAACAGTGTACCTTCATGGTAAAGGTATCTTGGTCTGTGTCAAACCCTTCAGGGAAGAAGCAAGCCATGAAGTGGTCCACATCTGTGATGTCAGTTATTTTCACCGAGTTGAACTGCAGCAGGTGGAGACTGTAGCCCTGCCAAAGAGCGAGCTGGTACAACTACAAACAAAGAGGAGAGGAAGGAAAGATGTAATGGCAACTGTAAATGTGTGTTGTGCAGAAGAAACCTGGGCCAATTGCCGCAGTCAGTTTTGGAGGAGTAAAAAATAAATTGGCTAATGGAACCAACACATAACAGTAACAGTAGGGAAATGAGGAATTCTGAGGAGAGAAAAGAGGCAATGAGGGGCAGACAACATTAAGGTACAAGTTTATGTAGAACAAACCAGGCAAATTGTGTAAGCCCAATAACCAATGAAACAATTTCTCCTTTCTATCCCAGAGAGTGCTTAGATGTATCACATTATGACACAAATTGCCAAAACCTAACCTAAAGCATTTGGCATCACCTTAAAGCTGTAGTATTTTTGGCGTTGTTGGGCAAAAAATCCATAATAATTTTTTATTATAGACTTTTTTATTATGGACTTTTAACATATTGTAATTCAAGTAGTCTGAGTGAAAACCAGACTTCTGCATTCCTCTTGGCTCTGTATTCAGGCTTCATAAAATCTTGCCATCATGGGATACTTTGGTCATAATAGGTCATTTCAGAGAAAGAATTGCGAAAGAGGAGGAAGAGGGAGAGCTGCAGCCTGCAGGAAGAGGTCTCACTCTTCTTCAAATGCTGGTGTTTATTTGTATTCTACCCACTGCAGCTTTATTTTGACTGATAAGTAAATAAGCATACTATGCACAGCATCCAACACTGACCAGAGTTCAGGGACCCTGATTATGTTTTCTGATTGTGAAGCTAGAATTGAATTAGTTTTTGATGGAATGCAGCTAGTAAAGCAATAAACTAGCTACACCTGTGGAAACAAGATATTAGCAGCAGCAAGGCTACTGCGAATTACCTTAATCCCAAAGAGAAAATCTGCAATCTGCAACATGCGCTCCTGGTACAATTTCGGAGGCAATCGATGTTTGTACTTTTTCCAGATCTCCACCAAGATTTTAATCCTTAAAAATGAAAATCAAATTAAAAACAGGCTAATGTTAAATTTGATATGTAACCAGACTGACGGACAACATTAAAATGTAAGTAATATAAAATAAATATACTCCAAAATTGTGGCCAATCCAAAGGATGTTTAGCTAGCTATGTATCAGACTTCAATCACTGTTTTAATCAACTCCACTGATAATAATTCAGAAAACCAAATTTAAAAATCTGAGGCCCTGTACAGCACCCAAAGATCCACAGCAATTAGCTAGCTAACGTTAGCGTACGTTACGCACCTGCAGTCAAAAAGAAGCCTGTCCTGACTGTTGACTAACGTTACACATCCTGAACTAGCTAGCTAACTAAACAAATTGTTTATTAGTTAGCTTTAATTAGTTTTTATTAGTTAAGTGTATTAGTCAAAACATGTTTCTTCTGGCGTAACGTTACAGCTGCCATTGGTATAGTTATCCTAACTGTTTCGCTGACTTCAAAGTTTAACTATAGCTAGTTTTGCGCAGAGTAAACAGCATTAAGATAACGCTACGTTGGTTCTTAATATCTCACCCTTTAGCATGAGAGCCGTTGTCTTGGCTGGTCGAAGAAGCGACTCGTTTCATTAGTGTTATAAACGAGTTAATGTCTCGTTCAAAGGCTGAAACAACTGGGTTTCTTTTATCAAGTTCCCCGTAATATGAAGCCGGTAAGTCCATTTCTGCGGTCACAACGGTAATTTTAACAAATTAACGAATTTCTATTATCCAACGACACACTGCTCGCTACTGGGGCAAGGCGCATCACCATGGTAACGACGCTAAACAGACAGGAAGTAAAGTAACTGTAGTTCTATTTAAACCACTGTCTATGATTTAAACCGGTCTAAACCAAAGACTAATATTAACAGGCTATGGTCTAAACCAATATAAACCAAAACAGTCGCACTGAATGTACAATTAAATACGTTTACAAATTGATGTTTCCACCCATTGTAGTTTTAAATAGTAAAAGGAGACGTTGCTAAGAGACATGGCAGATAGCAACTTAAACAGGTGTCTCATTTTAAGGAGGAACATCAGTGAGCACCAAGGAAACACCCAGTTAGCCTACACGATATTATATAGATACACAAAAAACTCAAAACTATAAAGAAAAAAAGGGAATTAAAAAAGGAAGACACTAACAGTGGTTGCATGCTGGTTGTAAAGTGTCTGTAGCATGGCATTGCTTGCAGATATAGATTTAATGTGTGCAGCAATGTTGGAGACAACACAACTCTGGGAGGATGAAGCACAGACTGAAAGAAATTCAGTTGGCACAACTGTTGGACAGTTGAAAAGGACTTCATATTTTACATCTGAGCTCATAGCAAAATGATACACGCTTAGAGTGTCAACTAATGCCGTCCCATACAAACTCATCAATTCCCATTCAACCTCACATCCATTCTGCACACAAACCTAAAGCTTCTGGCACAGCAGGCTAATGCTCTGGCAGCTATTTCTCAAACAAACACACTCACAATCACACACAGACACACACAGAGATCCGGACAGGGGCATTTCCTGTGGAATGAGTATGGGGGCATCAGCAGTACTCCGAGCCAGTGTCACCTCATGACTGGGAGAAGGGAGAGACAGAGACACAGAGTTATAGAGAGAGAGAGAGAGAGACAGAGAGAGAGAGAGAGAGAGAGAGAGAAACCAGTCACAGTCAGATAGATGAAACAATGAGGGAGATGGAGGGATAAACAGTTGACATCATTGTTCCAGAAAGTTCAGCCTGTTGGCAGTCACTATGCAACTGTGCATGGGAGGTTACGGAGGGGAGGGGGATACAGAGGATGTGAACAGAGACAAAGACCGGGTGGGATGGGGGGAATAGGCCTATAAATGTGGTGCAGGAGAGCACAGCAGCACCAATCTCAGGCTAACCAAGAATCTGCCTCCCTCATACCCATCGTTTTTACATTTCCTCTGGAATCTCATCATGGATATCCCCATCCAGTATCCCTGGTACCGTCGGGCCTTTCCACATCGACTTTCTGACCTCTCCTTGGCAGAACCTCTCACTGATTGGCCACTAATCTGGCCCTTCCCCTGGTCCTTCCCCTGGATACGCCCTTCATTCATGCGCTGGTTCAACTGGCCCGACAATGGACACAGTGAGGTAAAGTAAAATGTACCTGTTACCCTGAAAAAATGAAATTGTCTCATGTGAAATAACAACCATATCTCTAAAACTACTTCATCATCACAGAAATCAGCATTAATAACTAATGCACTGCAGTGTGTGGAATGATGTGACAGACTTTTAAATGCATTGAAATGCACAGAAATTTTTAATACGTGAGATTTGACTTTCTGATATTATTAAGAAGAATATCCTCTTCCACTGATGCCATTATGAGTCTTGCACTGAGATGACAATAACAAGCTATTGTGTCTTTTCATGCCCAGCTCTGACTCCAGGCTGCAGGCATGCAACAGAATTTGTTCCTAACAGCTATATTGTCTGTATAGATGCGCATTGAAAAGGATCACTACATCATTCATGTGGATGTGAAGTTTTTCTCACCTGAAGAGCTGTCTGTCAATATCGGTGACGAGTTCATCACAGTACATGGCAAACATGAGGGCAGACAGGTCAGAGGGACTATAGAGATCTGCAGAAATAGTGAAACAAATTTGATTTGGTGACAAGTTACTCATATACTGACTCTAATTCTGTTTCCAGGATGACCATGGCTTTGTGTCAAGAGAGTTTCTGAGGAAATACAGGCTTCCTGCTGGAGTGTCAAGTGCTGATGTCAACGCCTGTCTGTCATTTGATGGTATCCTTACAATCACTGCACCTCGGTCATCTTCCGGCTCAGAGCGCCCTATTCCTGTTTCCTGTGAAGATGGAACAGCAAAACAGAAAATGTAGAGCAGAGTCTGATGCTCTTCACACTGTTTCACTACTAATCCTAAATGCTGCCTGTTTTTATTTTTAACCTGTTAACAGTTTTGTTGGCAGTAGGCAGGGCATAAAGGTCTAGATGTCTATAAGTGCCTCCTAACACACCAGTATCTAATTCCTAACTCACTGTTATTCCCAAGTATCTGCAAGACAATGGTGCTTTGAAATTAAAGGCTAATCGTGGAGCTTATGTAACGACAAAGTGTTGTATAGACACAGTAGGGTGAGGTGCAGGATAATGAACTTCTGAGAGTTAATTTCCCTATCACAAGCCTACAGAACTCCTACATCCCGACTAAAAATATTCACACCTCTGTGTATGTAAATGACACATTAAGGGCATGTAATCATTTTTTTGAAAGGCATTCCCCGAATGTTATATAAGGTCTTTACTGGCCCTGCAGTTTAGTGACAAAATTGTAAGCATTTGTTATTTGAACTCAAACTAAATTGCAGCACTTATTAGTTTTACAGGGAAATGCTAAAATGTCAATTTAAGGGGGTGGAAATGTAAAGACTATCTAAAAATTGTCCACTGAAGATGGTAACAGACTAAAATTGTTAAGCTTAATTGCATCTACAGTACACGGTACTGTCTGAGGGTGTATGAGTAAGATGCCAACTGTGCTTTGTTTATTCTTTTAGAATAGTGTTGGTTTCAGTATGTGTGAGGAGGAGGGAGTTCTCTGGAGGCATATGCAGTCATTTTTTAGATTGTTCACTAAAAAAAAGCCACCAAAGGACTTGGGACCAGCTGTGTGTGAAGAAGGAGGGTGAATGAGCCGTAGGGATGTAGTGGATGAGGGAGGAACTGATGTTTATCACTGGGCTCCTTTTCCACTGGGGAGCATGGCCTCTGAGCTGCTAAGGAAAGTGTGTGTGTGAAGGTATGTGAGAGTGAATGCATAATGTGCTTGTAGATGCAAGAGTTACAGCTTTATCATTCCTTCACATTGGCAAAAACCCTCTGGCATATTAACACAGAAAACAACAAATAGAATAAATGTTGAAACTCAAAATCAATCGTGTGTTTATTTATTTTTGTCTGAAGTGTTTCTGCTTCCAAAAAAACTTCACATAACAACACACACTACATCTGGGGAGAAGCTGATGAATCATACTTTCTTCTTTGACTTTATAACCATATATTGTGCATAGAGGTTTTTATTTGTTTTTGTCAGGTCTAGACAATTAATAATTATTCTTTCAAAAATAGGTCCAGGTGCCTTATTTCAGTGTCATTCTTTAAAGTCTAGCTTCAAAAAAGTACAAGATTAGATAGTTTGATGTAGCCTATATTGTATTAAACCCTAATGCAAAAGTAGTAGTCAGGTGTAGTTATATTACAATGTAGTTGTATTATAATTAAATGTCTGCTTCAATGCTGCCATGTGTTTTTTTGTAGTAAGTCAAATTATTAAATAGGTAATGTTTTCTATGCACAAATAAAATAAAAATGACAAACATATTTTTAACTTGTGACAAACAGTCACCAAGAAAAATACCGTACGTGCATAGTGCAAATTGCATTAATCAGAAAGAAGACATGCACAATTTGTCTCTTTTTAAAACACTTTATTTAATTTTTACACTTTGATAAATGCTTTTAATATCTGCAAAACATATATAAACAGTATGATAGAGTATTAAAGAGAATAAAACAGACAGTTCTAATATAAAGCACTAAGCAGCAATCACAAATCACAATCTACTGTATATCTACTGTGCAGATCATGTCTTCTAAGGTATGGTATCCAGTGTGGATATACAAACCTACATATATACTGTCTACAATGTGTAAGATCATATGATGTATCATATTTTAAGTATACTCAAAAAAAGTTATCTTGTAATGTGACATGAATGTTGTTGGTAAAGGCAACTTCAGTTACAGTAGAAGTCCCATTTCTGGAAATAAGAAGAAAGGTAGAATAAGGAGAAAGCATCACAAAATGCTTTAAAAAAAAAGTGTGTGTGTGTGTGTGTGTGTGTGTGTGTGTGTTCACCTACAGTAGTCTTGACTTCGGTGCTGGCTGGCATGAGAGGATGAGTCTCCTCGACTACGCTGCTGGGGAAGTGGCCAATGCGAGCCTCCTGCTGTCCATAATAGGAGTCTTGTACCTGCAAACAGATGATATAGTCTAAAGTTATTGACAACATCACGTTTGAGTGGAGAATGTGAGTGCTGCACATGGATGCAACACATCTTCATGACTTCCAACAAAAATACATCTTTTGGTTAAGAGCTGTATCAAAGCAAAAGCATTTTTTTCACTTACGCTGCCAGCCCAGAAGAGGTTTCCTCTGTCCTTTAGCATTGCATAGACATAGATGAGCTGCCCCTGTCTGATGGGGATGAACCTGCAGTCTCCCGGGTAGTAATCCTGCAGTGCCCGAGCTATCAAGATAGGATCTGTGCAGGAATATAGAGGGAGACTGAGGCTTCAGGCCTTTGCCGTTCATGAAATGTGTCATATTGCTATGCATATTTCAGCATGTGCATTATCATATAGATTATCTATACCTACAGTTCTATAATATGGTCACAAGATACTAAGCGCAGTCACTAGCAGCAAAAACAAAGTTAGTGAGTGTGCTACTTACGGCTGCAGTCGGAGTCAGCGCAGAGTTTCTTGTCAGCGAGTTTAGGCATCTGCCTTCCAGCTTCAGAGGTTGGCAGCAAAAGCCACACTGAAAGAGCAAGCCAGAGTTTGCAAGGCATGTCTGTATGTGAATGCACCCAATGGTCGTGTTTTACACTTGGTGAATGTCTTGTGGGCTTTTTGTAGCCTTATGTTAGTTTTCCGTCTTTGAGAAGGAGGAGCAGTGATGGCAGTCCCTTTTTCTACTCTCCCTACCCCCCTGCCTCATACATGAACACACACAGAGCTCCTTTCAAACCCTTCAAGCAGGTAAACAGGATGGGGGATGAAGAGGAGGGCCAGATTAGACAGACCCCTGCTTGTGTCCTGACCTTCCCCTCTCTCCGTCTCCATCACCCCGTGTCAACCCCACTCAAGCAGCAGAGTGTAAAACGTTGTAGCAACACATTCCTCAGTTAATCTGTGTTTTCCCTACCTTGTTCAGCCACTAGATGTCACAGCATTTTACTGTAGACACACCATAGACTGTATATTGTGAGACACACCTACCTCCCTCAGAGCATTTATCACTCTTTGCTCTCTTTACCTTTCTTACTCAGGAGGTGGAGCCACTGGTTGTATTTACATACTGTATGTATCCACTACCAAGGAAACCAGCTGAGCCTGAGCCTGAGCCTCTGTTGTGCAAACACTCCCAAACACACACATACACTCATCAAACAGGAAGACAACCTGTTTGGTGTGAGTTGGCTGGGAACTGTCAGGTAAGACAGACTTCAATGTTTTTTCTTTCAAATGTAATGTAGGAATGACTAGTTTAAATAAGATGACGATGAAGCATGGTCCCACGGTAGTGAGAGATATAAACAGGTGAGATAGCTGGTGACGTCGGACTTAAACGCAGAAATGACAGGGGAGACTGAAACTTCAGAGGGCAACTACATTGTGACCAACATTTAGTTTATATAGACGGAAGTTATGTAGGCATGATCCTACAGGGACTGGAAAAAAGATAATGTGGTAGCGGTGTCTATTTAAGCCTTATTTGGGGCAAAAGAAAATGTAAGCAGCAGGTGGACAAATATGGTGGTGATGGTGGTTTCTTAATGATTTGGATAAAACTGATTACTTTAGAGACTGTTCTAGGAACATTTAAGAGTTTGTTGTATTTGTGGGAAATAGTGGAGCAGAATGCATTGGAATTCAGGGAGGGGAGCAGAACAAAGATAATAGTGGAGATGGTATTTCGGTCAGAGTAACAAAAGCACCTGTCAGACAAAAGACCTCCTTTAAGGCCACGTCAGAGAATATTACTAGAAAACAAAGTCTGACACTCACACAAGTCGTCAGACATGTCCTGAATTTCACAGTTACAGTAAATGCATCTGTTAATAGTGTTTTTCTGTGCTAATGATGGACTTTCTTGCCCACAGAGTTATCTGGGAAAAAGAAAACAAAGTATTTGAATGATACCAGCATTAGGACCATTGGCACCACAGTGAAGAACAAGTTTGGCAGAGACATACTGTGAAACCCACTCCAGACCAGACCATCAAGAAACAGACAAGGATTCCTGATTTTACAGGAAGAAAAAGAAAAAGCCACACAGGTGGCAGTCAGCCTGCCACCTGTGTGATTACAAAACCTGGGATGGTGCTCTCTAACTGACTCCTACAAGCCTGCAGCTATCAACAATGTTCACCCCCAGGAAAAACAGTCTCCCGTCCCCCAGCCTGGAGGACTCCTTCTTTCCTCTCTCCTCATCCTCCTCAGTGTCACTTTCCTTTGCTCTCCCCTCATCCACATCCTCTCCTGGCAGCAGTGACAGCGGAGGAGGGATAGAGACAGATCTGATACTAGCTGCAGAGCTGGGACAGGCTTTACTGGAGAAGAATGAGGAGCTGGCAGCCTCTCTGGAGCAGAGGGAGAGGGAGTTGGAGGTAATGATGAAGCTGCTGTAAACAGTGTTTCTTGTGACTATGCAAACGTTCTAACGCTACTAAGAAATATAGAGTTAGGAACAAAAGAAGCACTAAAACATTGTTACCATGAACAAGCAAATTATATTTGAGTAATTCTAGCCTGTACAGCAATCATTATAAATGTGGAATGACTTGTAAGTCTGTATTAACACCTATTTTCAATTTATGCCACCTTAGATAATGAAAATTAGCCTTCTTCCATCCTAATCAAGGCTGATAACAAAAACTTAAGATATTAAAACCTATTAGTCACTGCATATTACATTTAACAACATCAAACAATTAGACAGAGGACTGCAATAAAGATGAGAATAGCCCAGAAATAAGTTAATGGATGGATAGATGTATTTAGATCTTCTTATTATCATACGTTGTAAAAGCATTTTGTTTTGAACACTGTTGGTGTTCTGTAAGTATTTTTATACTAAGTTATACTTAAATGACAGTAGGAAAATGTCCAGTGTAAATAATAAAATTAATGATGGCTGAATTCCATTTAGCTGCATCAGCTTCAAGATCCTGACATGACAAACTGGAACACTTGAATAGAACACAGCCATCATTAATGTTCTTAGTAACACCTGTGCTTTTCCTATTCTGATTTTCAAAGACCAGTGTGTCACTGAATCTGATCTTGATACGAATACTTTTGCTGCCTGAAAAGCTCACCTGTTGTAATATCAATTCACATTCAAAGTAACAAGGAGACAGACATGAAATAATCAATGTATTTCCATGAAACCAGTTAATGTTGCGTTTAATGTCTCAGGCTTCGCAGCAAGAGAAGCACGTTCTGCACAGGAAGCTGGAAATTAATGAACTGGCATCTGGGCAGAGAGAGGCAGAGCTGACTGCAGATTTAGCCGTCTTGAGGGCTGAGCTGGAGCGACATCACAGCCAGGGGCGCGACCGGCGAAGGGATGAGAGCGAGCAGCTGACTCAGTTAGCCAATCATAACCAACGCTTGGTGGAACAGCTAGCAGAGGTTGGTTTATACCATCAGTGAAAAAGGCCATCTTAATGAGCTGCTAAACCACAAAAGAAAACATTACAAGTATATTATAATGCTGTTAGAATAAATACTGAATCTAGGTGTTTACTGTATGTGTGGGAAATGTCTGAATATGTGTGGTGTCGCGTCACAGTCACGCAGACAGGAAAAATGCAGACTAGCAGGTTTATGGAGTCCCCTCTTTGTCTCATTGGACAATAGGATTTCTCAACTTTGTTGATCTTCCACCCACTTAGGCTGTAACACTGGAACATTCCTTGAGGATCGAGCTTCGTTCCCTCAGAGAAGATATGGATGAATCATCTTTCAGCCGAAATATCAACTTCACACAATTAGAGAACATTCAAGCAGAGGTACAGTCACTTCCAAGTAAATCAATGCTAACATAACATTCTCAGTTTTAGTATGACAGGCATGATATTATGCAATCTTGAATGCTGCAGGATAGTAGGTCATACACAAAAAGCATTACATTTCAAATATGGTCAAGTCTCAAGTGCCTGATGGCAAGTCCAAGTCAAGTCACACCTCAGTAGCGAACATGTCGTTACATGTCTTTTAGGTCTCTGTATATTGACCATAAAAAGGCATGGCATTTAAACATGAATTCATTTGTGTTTTTATATAGATAAAACCAAATGATGCCTACTAATTACATATCCAAAGTAGCTGTAGCTGTTTTAATTTTTTATTGTTTTGGTGTCTTACCAAGTCAAAACTTGACTCATAAGTTTTTGTTTTGAAGTGTCAAGTTAGGTCAACTCTTTAGAGAGTCAAGTTGTCACGTAAGTCAAGTCAAAATCAAATCTCGAGATCTGTTTTGGTCTGTTTGAGTCCGTCTAAGTCTTAAGTCTACAGCTCTGTTGCTAAGCACCGATGGAGATATTAGCAGAATATTAAGTATACCCATAAGGATTTAACAGACTTGGGGGCCTAAATATTCATATCTCAAATTATCAAAATCAATGTATACGTCTTTGTAATTACCACTTTCTCTGACTTCCATTATTGCACAATGTAATCAGCATTTTGTGTTTATTTATCTTTCTCTTCTTTCCATATAGAACAGAGTTTTGCTGGAGCGGCTGTCGTACATAGAGGCACAACTAAAGGCTTCACAGGAGGACAGCGATAGACTCCGCATGGAGAGAGAGACACTGAGAGCCAGACTGTCAGAAACACAAACAAAACTGAGAGAGAAAGAAGCAGAGGTGAGGGTGGATGACTGACTGGTATTAAAGATGAACTGTAGCGTTGAAAGAAGAAGCCGGAGGGAGAATCATGTGCTGCAGGAGATATTTAATCATCACTAACAGAAGTCACTAAAGCGACAAGTTCGAAGCTCTTGATGTGTGTGTGTGTGTGTGTGTGTTTGTTTGTGTATGTAGCTAGAGCAGGAGCAGGGAGTGGTGTTTGAGTTGCGAACCGTGAATCGCTCTCTACAGAAAAAAACTCTGAACTTGGGAGAAGAAATAATTCTGGACAGTACACAAACAGAACCTTTGTCTCTGCATAGTGAAATTCAGCAATCACAGGTATACACACGCACACACACACACACACACACACACACACACACACACACACACACACAGTCTCTCTCACACACACACACACACACACACAGAGTAACTGTACGCACTCCATCTTTGGATAGTTTGAGACTGATACCAAGCAGTCTCCAAAATCCCAAACCTCTTTGTACCCAAATTTGCATTAAATGCACAAAAACCTAGTAATAAGCGTTCTGATCTTACTGACCTTTCTATATGTTGTGTTGTTGTGTGTATCTCTCCTGCTAACCAGGCCAAAGAGGCTCTTCTAGCTCACTCCACAGTCCTGCAAGCAAGAGATGAAGAGATAAAAGCTTTTACAGAGGAGGTCTGTTGAACTGTTTACAACACATACACTCTTCACAGAGATAATTTAACTTGCCGGTTGACCTAAGAAGAGTTAATGCTGTGATTTGTTGCCAGTTTTTATTTCAATGGGTTAGAACTATCTAAAACGGGTGAAAATTGTTACTACAATGTATAGCAATATATTTGTCTAGGGTATATAGTGTCTACAAGCAAGCAGAGTGTAGCCTAACATCAATGTATTTATTTTTTAATTAACAAAATCAGACATCCACTAGTGTTTCCACTTGCATCACGCTTCAGTTAAAAGTCCTGCAATGTTTAAAAATGTGTTTGCTTACTTCACATAGATGTTTGACCCTAACTGTGCAATATTAGGTTTGCAGATTTTCAAATAGGTTGTTTTCATTTTAATCTGTTGAAAGCGGGGGGGGTGTTATGTATTATTATAATTTATAGAGATAATGGAAATGTGAGTATTTTAAATACAGTAAAATCAAATGTTATGATCATTACAATATTTCACACTTTGCAGCTGCAATCTCAAAGAGAAGAGCTGGAGTCTTTGAGGCAGGAAATCAAGCCATTTAGAAGCAGTCCTGGACAGCCAAGCTACAGGTAACGCCACACAACAACATATTTGTCTATTTCATTTGAGCCCACAGTGATGTTTTGCTAACCATCATATCCATGTCCAGTTCTTTAGAGAGGGAATTGGCCATGGCGCGTCAGGAGAAAGAATCACTAACTCAGCAGCTTCTCAACACCATCAAACACAAGGTGGTACTGTCTCAAGAGCTGGAGGCCTGGCAGGTGAGTCTGTGTGCAGGGATAGAAAATTGTCTTTCGGCAACACGTTTATAATAGTTTAGTTTAAAAACAGAATATTGTTTTTCCATCTGAACTTTTCATCCTGTTGCAGGAGGACATGCGGTTGGTGATCAATCAGCAGGTGCAGCAAAGGGAGGAGGAGAGACAGAGAGAAAAACTGAGAGAGAAAAACAACACAGTAGGATTACAAAGAAGCAAGTCTTTAAAAGTGAAGGGAGAGGGAGGGAAAGGATTCTTCTCCTTTTTCAAAGACAAATAACAGAGAGAAATGGCAGCAGTTTAAATGAACAGAGTATCAGCCTTTATCTTTGCCACTGTGAGCTTCTGCTGCAAGATAATGTACACTGTAATGTGTTATCAGCATCAAAAAGTGAAATGTTTACAGACCTCATATTTGAATATATTTGTATATGCATGTACATTATATCAGTATTTAGGATTTTATATTAAAAATTCAAAGCCACTAGAGTCTCTATTGGGGGTTTTATAATCTGTTGGTTGATGTCACCACAGTACCTTAAAGATGGACTTTTTTTTTCTTGGCCTCTCTAACTGTGAGTTCAGATAGAATGCAAAGAACATTTTGCAACAAAAACTATCCAGCGATCAAAGGCAAAAAATTTGCTTAGCTTTCTGTCTGAATACACCTTGAGGCACAGCAAGCCAAACTGAACACAAAACAGACATATTACGGTCTTATATCATACAACATTTACATTCATTTGGAGTCTCTGGTGCTTCTGGACACCCAATAAACGTCCAATATTCACTCTACTTTAGCTTTGTTTTTGGCCTCTAACAATTCCTGAGAAAAATATCTGGCTCTTTAGCTTGCTAGATGCTAAAATATGTACATCAAACCAAAACTATGAGCTAAACGGGGCTAAAAGGCCCCTTGGTGCTGAAGGTAAGTTCAGAGGTCATTTTTTTATGTTGGTTTGTCACTATGAATGACCACTTTCATATAATTACATGTAGACATTTCATCCATAGTTAATACAAAATGATGTGGCACTTTAAAACACAGTCTCAATATATCTACAGAACGGCAATGCATTACATATTAATGCAGGAGAAAAAAATAACTATGACAGAAATAACATCTTTAATAAATTAAGTCCAAAAGACAGTCACTCCCTTCCACTTCTCTCTATTCTTATATTAGATAATGTATAAATAATATGCAACAAGTCATATGTTAAACAAGACTGGAAATGCCCAGAAGCAGCATGAGTAGTGCAGGTTTCATTCAGGTCAGTGTTTCCAAATGTCTTAATGTATATACATACAGTACAGTCCTGGCTCAGCAAAGTCAGTGCATAGCCACTCTCACATCCCTCAGCTGGAGGTTAGTATATACGGAGCAACACCTTTTTGTTCATGTGTGGTTTCTCACATAGTTTTATATGCTGGCAAAAATAGATGTGCACACAGTCAAACACACAATTACTTACTCATACACACAGTTTTAAGGATCCCACTGGCGTTTTAGCATGATTTTAAACCATTTTCTCTCTGCCGACCACTTTGTTTTTAGATTGATCCTCTAGGCATTAAGGTTAGGATAGTCTGGCTCAACGGATATACAGTGCTGGGATAAAGTCTGACATTCCTCCCCTTCCGCTATCTCCGCTATCTACTTTGCAAGGGCACAGTTGATGCAGCCGGGGCTTAGCGCCGCCAAGGACGGTTGTGATTGGTTTAAAGAAATACAAACAAGCCAGAGCTTTTTCCCTTATTTCAGAGTAGATAAGCGGTGTAGCAAGACCATACTCCACCACTAACACAGCGCTGTGGAGATGGGTCTGGCAATGCAAGACTAGAGTTAAGGTTAGAAACAAACAGTTAGCCAATATGGACATTGAGAAAAGAATGATGAATTTGGTGATTTGTATTACCTATCCAAAACAGGTTTCCTGTTTCTAGAAGTTTATGTTTTTCTTTAGAAAATGGTCAGCAGAAAGGTCAGGTATACAAGAATTATAGTTAATGGGCTAAAAAATAAAAAACACAATTATTTTTCAATATAATCTTCATACATTACATTTCTTTACAGTATAAAACTTAGTTATTTTCAGTTTACAGTAGTTTGTCCCTCATCCTTTCTGTTTCCGTTGTCCAGAAGGTGATGTGCAGTTTGGTTTCAGGGGAACAGTAACACATCTCCAGTCACAGTTTTTGAGCCCCTCAAAATGTTCATCAATTTTTCCTGTATAATCCAATCAGAAAACATCATGTCCATTTTGAAAGGTAGGTTGCAAGCTTCAATTCTGAGCTTCAACACCCAAACAATCCACAATACTCAGGTGGTTCAAGTGTTTTACCTTGGAAGATCGGGTCATTAAGAAGCCCCTGAAACAGGTCTCTTGATGGATGTCCTGACAGCGAGCTGTAACTCAAGCAGGGGTTAGTGGCGGATTATCCCACGTTGATGCCTAGGCCCACTTGCAGCTTGTCACCTCTGTGATTTACAAAGGCACCCATAATCAGGGTGGCAGGGAGCGGGGTCAGACGCTTCTCCAACACACCTCCTATTATGCACCGACTGTTTATCATACCTGGATATACACACAGAAAAAAGGTATCATATACTGTATGCTTTCTTAATAGTTTTCATTCAGCAACTCAAAGTTGCAGAAAGAAATTTACCTCGAAAGACCATGTTGGCCTCTGGGAGTTCCATCTGGTACCCAAAGGAGGTTGTGGTCTCCTGTGTCCTGGTACTGGCTTCAAACTCCACCCCGACTTGGATCTGGTGAACACAAACACATGCATATGCACATTTGTAATATTATGCACCAAAAGTAAATGGTGTGTTTATACAGTATGGTACCATTTTCTGTACCTGTTTGTTGGCTCTGTGATAGTAGCTAGCATGGGCACCTCCTTTGCCAGCATTCAGCGTCGCTACCCAGTTGGGTCCTGCATGGAGAGACAGAAAAAAAAGACGAAAGGCTGCTGCTAAATCAAGCAAAACAGATCAGAAAAGATACCGGCTTAATTAAATCAGGTGTTTAAAGCAGATTCACAATGAACAGCAAAATCTAACTTGAGTACTGTCCAGCCAGAGTAAGAATTCCTCCTTCCTCTGCTCGGCCCCGATGGTAGACCAGCTCCCCACCTAAAACCAGCCCAGAAGACACACTCTGCAGGAAGTGTGCCACAAGAATAACTGTTCAAGAGAAACACATAAAGATACATAATAGATTAGATCAACCAAAAAATCATAATAATGTATTTTGTTGATAAATTGACAGTTGTATTCAGTGAAAAAAAAGAAGATTTGGCTGATTGCAACCATACTTTTTTCTAATATCAGAAAATGCTCTTATCATTCCATCTTTCATTTCTCACCTGACTCTCTGAGGACATCTGGATTGGCTACTGTTACAGCGGCAGTGAAGTCATTCCCTCTGTACTCAGTTTCAAACTGCCACGTTACAAACTGGGACTGCTGTGTCTAAATCACAATCAACAATTTAAATATTAAGTTGTTTGCAGCAAACATCGTTCATTTTGTGTAAAGTAAAGTGACTTGTGCAGTGACAGTGTCTGCATGGACACAGACATTAGGATCTTACCTGGAAAACAGTTCTGGCTCGTACGCGCTCAGTGACATGCAGCAGAGCATGAGCATTCAGACTGCCTGAAGAGTCCATCTCTCCGATCAATGCTGGGGCATCCTAAAAATGTGAAGAAGGATCAGTTTTCCAACGTTCTATACAGCTAAGCACATTAATGATGAAGTAGTGGTAACATATATATTTATGTGATGATGCGTTCTTGACCTTGTCCTTGCTGTAATCATCAGACTGCAGATGCTCCACGTGGAAACGATAGTACGAAGGACTAACAGCACTGAGGTGGAGAGTATGACTGACCTGGAAAAAAACACATAGATCATATTAAAGATAAGGCATTTTTAGATGTAAGAGATTTACACCCTTATTATCTTTACAACAAATAGTTTAAATCAACGTGGGTTAGTGAAAGTCACCTTGAAGAAGCTGCTCAGCGTTTTATTGAGGATCATCTTGACTCCCTCAATCTGTTGAGGAAACACATCTGGGGAGATAAGAAGAAAAAAATTACTACTTCACTACTTTTGTAGTTCTATTCTACTTATGTATTGCCTGCTGCGTGATCGGCACCTCTTTAACAATTGTGGGCAATCCAGTTTTTACTTTTTAGCCAGACATACCTTTGCAGCTCCTGTGGAGAGAGTGAAAGCTGCCTGGGTTGGGTAGGCGGCCATCTCTCCTTTCCCAGCGTGGTGGACTGTCCCAGTGAGCAGGATGTGCATTCCAGCGAGAAGGAGGGGGGTCCGTGGAAAAAGGCCAGTTATGATGGCCTGGACCAGAAGACAAAGCCAGAACGCTTCCCATGTGGGCGCAACACTTCCTTCAAGAGGCCAAGAGACAAAAGAGAGTTGTGATGATGCTATGACCCATTAATTTTTCTCACTTGTCGCCTGCCTCACTATGTCATATATGGAGAGAATAGAGGCAGAGCATGAACCATGCCCTGAAACACAATTCAATGAGAAAAAAAAACACCTGTTCCCTGACAAATTGAAGCATAGAAATATAAAGGCCCGTTATTGTACAAACACCTACACTCAGAGAGAGATACAAAAGAAGTTAATGACATCAAACATGCAAATTAATAATACACACTTATATGTTTAAATGTATCGTTCTAGTCCTTTAAATTGGTTTATATTGGATTTAAAACTTGAGTTGCAAGAAGGGTTACGACTATGTGCATCATTCAAGGCTCTCTGTTGTTATCACGTGCAGGTGAAGCAATTCCGTTAGTTAGCTAGCTAGCTAGCATGACCTTAGCATCAGTAAAAACACACAGATCTCTGGTTGTTTCACTACGTACTTCCGTTGTTATCAGAAGACGTTAGAATCCGGAGTGGAACTGAGAATCACACATGAGAAAAAAATGTCAGGTGGAATTTTCCACACATACACTACTAATACGCGAAGATATTGATGGTGAGATACTCTTGACTGATGCTGCAAATAGCTCCCCCCCTCCAGATGTGATACGCCACCCTGCAAATGTGTCCCTCTGGAAACACGACGGAAATGATGTGGTCTGAAAAATTACGCTTTTACATTTACAGGCAACGCAATGGTTATATTATTAAAATAACAACTATACATTTTCACCACCTAACGTTGACTTAAAATACGTAGTTTGGTTGTTGTGGCGCTTTGAGTCCTCGGGGAAACAGCGCAAAGTCCCGGATGTTTTGTTTCTTATCGGACTATTGTATCTGCGACACAGCGTTTAACGCAAGCTGCTGCTACAGGTGAGATGTTCAGTTCAGCTTTCGTGTACTGCAGCGCCTGACAGAAGGAGAAGGTCAACGGCTTAAATCTACAGTACAGTTAATATAATTGCTGTTATTTAGCCGAGCCCACACACACATGATAACGTTACTTACTAAAATATGCAATTAATACGATTGTATTAGACCGTGAAGAAGACTGAAGGTGGTCATTGTCGCTCGAGCCTCTCTCTCTCTCTCTCTCTCTCTCTCTCTCTCTCTCTCTCTCTCTCTCTCTCTCTCTCTCTCTCTCGCACTCAGTCATGAGCATATCTCCTTCACGGTCCATATTGCTGGTGGGAGAAGGGAACTTCTCATTTTCTGCATCTGCAAGCCAGTTGTACTCTGAGACGGAGACCAGCTTAACGGCAACTTGCCTGCAGCATCAGGAGGAGGCACTGCGGCATGAAGGTGCTGCCAATAACATTAAGATAGTCAAGGACTCAGGTACGGGCTTGTGAGTACAGTATACATATTTTAACCGAGTTGTATTTTGTGGCACTTTTTGTACACTTTTTTTTGTGTTAACTAGGTGGAGCGGTGCTCTTCGAGGTGGACTGCACAAAGCTGGGGGAATGTGCCTCTCTCCAGGGCCGTGTGTTTGATCGCGTGGTGTTTAACTTTCCTCACTGTGGGAGAAAAAGTGGGGTTAAAAAGAACAGAAACCTTCTCAAAAACTTCTTCCTCAGGTATAACTGCAACATACCATGATACAATCTATTCACAGCATTTTCTTTTGAACAGCCACCATGTAAAAATGTTCACACAATGTCCTGTAGAATTATAACATTCCAGTTCATTTTCCTCTTTGAAATAATTTAACCTTCCAAACTTCCATTTTTAAAGTATTAATTAAAAAAAAATAGTGGTGCAGTTGGGTATTGTTACCTTTCTCCCTCCCAAATATATGACACTTCATAACACAATGTTTAGCCTAATAACTCCACATTATGAATAGAATTAGGTGTCATTCCTGAGTTTTGTTTTTTTATACTGAGTGAAATGTGTCTGTACCAAATACTGACAACTGTCAAGTAACAAGCTGGCAATTAAATGCTTTTTCTTTAATCAGACAGTTCCTGATTTAAATCAGGTTTTTCATTTTGATTTATTTATTTAAATTCTATTATGGCTGCTTGTGTTTAGACATCATTTTCACCCATGGTGACAATACTGATTACATATTTGTTTTTCTTCGCCTTCAGTTGTGTTCAGGTGTTGTCTGAAGATGGGGAGGTTCATGTTGGCTTGTGCAACGGACAGGGTGGGACACCAGCGGACCATCCGCAGCGAGAGTGGCACAATAGCTGGCAGGTAGCTGCCATGGCAGCAGAGGCACACCTAATCCTTAGTGATGTCCGTCCTTTTGAAAGTGAGAAATACCGGAGCTACAAGTGCACTGGATACAGGTAAGGAGTAAAGGGGAGTGTTACAATGTATAAATTGAAACAGCAGTGTGTGTCTGTCTGTGTCTGTCTGTCTGTCTGTCTGTCTGTGAGCGCGCTGACGCTCTCTTATAATAGTGTTGCTTTTCTACAGGAGCCAGGATAAGGGCTTTCATGTGGAGAAAGGTTTGCTCCACGTGTTTACTCGCAGCCTCCCCTACACCCCTGCTCAGGTACTTAAGGTTGAGGAGGCTGTTGAAGGGGACAGAGTCCAGTATAACATACCAGCCGAGCTCAGTAATTACATAAACAGGTACAGTAACACAGCGACTCTCATGCTGTTTGAGTAATAAGCCACCAACGCAACCACAAGCTTACTGTCTCTTCTCTTTCATCAGGGGATTTCTTTGCTCAGGTTCTGTCCACCCCGTCAGGTTGGTGCAAGATTTTCTTCTCAAAGGACTGGCTGAGAAGTGGTCTGTCTCCATGACGACAGAGACCATTCCCTTCCTCCTCACGACCAAACAGCTGCAGACGTGCTGTGACGTCGACAGTACACACTGCTATTGGATCCACCTGCTTCAGAAAGACCTAATTTCTGACACTCATACCTCTACAGACAAGGAAAAAGATCGCTTGATTTTCTTGGACAGTCAGGGACGCACAGACACACGAGACACCCTGTCAGCCGCACGTGTTACCTCAGATAAAGTGGACAGGGTGAGGAGCAAAGGAGCTGAGAGCTTAAGGTCTGCATGCTCTCTTGATGTTGATCCTGAAGGGGAAAGTGGTCTTTATATGCTGCGTCCATCACTGCTCCCTCAGATGGAAGAGCTTCTAACTAAAAAAGAACAGTTGATTAACAATGCAGGGAGTCATGGGGACAACGAGGGGAATAATAAAAGTGTTG